>NC_133657.1:87704577-88002740 GCF_009905375.1 Apium graveolens
AAACATATTTATCTTTTTTGTGACCTTGTCGACTAAAATCCACAAGTGTGAACCCAAGATCATCAACCCTTATTCCTTTATCACTTTATCATTACTTGCCCATTTATACAGGAACAAGGGAGCTTTGAATGCATGGTAGTCTAATTCCCATATCTCTTGTATGATACCGTAAAATGTCAAATTACTTTCTACGGGGTTCAAATCCTTGGCACTAGACACCTGGACCGCTTTAGCAATGACAGACACCCCGCTGTTTTGAACAACGCGTATGTCATCTTGTTCCTTTGTAAAATATTGCACTCCGTTCATTAGATAACCTTGATAAGTTAGTATTGAAAATGATGGCTTGGCAGCGAACCATCTTATCGTATATGAAACACCTTTGTTGTTCTCCCTTAGTTCATCATTCACCTACAAATATGATAAGAAATTTTAAATCCTAAATAGCTAATAGTTGTCATTACACTATAGATCAAAGAACCTAATACAACACTGACTTTGTTTTGAAACCAATCAGCAAAGAGCCGATTGTGCTCTCTCATGAGCCAATGTAAGCTTTTCCTTTTTCCTCGATGAATTTCTTCAAGATATTCCTTATGCATTCTGAAAAATGCATATGGAATGATATATTAAAGATACATTACAAGACTAATTACTGGATAATGAGGAATTGAAAACAACAAAGTGCATAAACTCAGGGAATATATGGAAATACTTCAGCGTTGTTTAGAAGGACATGTAGATGTGCTTCATCTCGCTCCTTCTCTTCCACTGATTTTATTATCACAACGGATAATGGACCTGATATCTTATTATTTTGGTCCTTTGGAAGACCGGCGGTGGAGTAATTCTGACTAAGAAACTCCGTGCAGAATTCTACAGACTCTTCTCCAAGGTAACTCTCTGTCATACAACCTTCGGGATAATAACGGTTTCGAACATAACTCTTTAGTACTTTATTAAACCGTTCAAACGCATACATCCACCTATAAAATACTGGTCAACATAAGCGTAGTTCCTGAACTAAGTGGACTACTATATGTACCATTACATCAAAAAATGACGCATGGAAAACCTTTTCTAGATCGCACAAGGTCAGTATGACATCTGACTGCAGCTTATCCAGTTTTGACACGTCTACTACTTTGTTGTACAAAGCATTAAAAAAGAAACACAATCTAATAATTGTGACCCTAACATGCTTCGGAAGAACGGAGCGTATTGCAACCGAGAGTAATTGTTGGAGAAGGATGTGGTAATCATGTGACTTCAGCCCGTAAATATTCAACTCAGGCATGGAAACACAATTTTTTATGTTCGATGCATGTCCGTATGGAAGTTTCATCGACATTAATGATGACAAGAAAGTCCTTTTTTTTGCCTTTGACAAAGTAAAGGGAGAATGAGGCAAATAGGTTTTCTTTACTCCTACTTGGGGAGCCAAATCAGATCTAACGCCCATTTCCATCATATCACAACGGGCTGCCGTACTATCCTTTGTCTTATGGTGCATATTTAGTAATGTGCCAATCAAACTATCACATACATTCTTCTCGACATGCATGACATCAATACAGTGCCTAATATGGTGAAATTTCCAGTATTCTAACTCGAAAAATACTGACTTTTTCTTCCATGGACTTTCAACCTTCTTTGCCTTCTTCATTTTCTTCCCAAATTCAAATTTGATTTGTTCTTGCTCTGCTAACACTTCTTCTCCGGATAGGGTTCGACGCGGTTGCCCAAACTCTTGTTGTCCATTAAAAGCATCCTTTTGCCTTCTATAAGGATGATGTAGAGGCAAATATCAGCGATGCCCTTGGTAGCACATTTTCCTACTATGAGTCAAATATTTAGCTACGGTGTCATCTCCATAAACTGGACAACACTTATAACCCTTATTGACGCAGCCGGATAAATTTCCGTAAGCAGGGAAGTCATTTATCGTCCACATTAAAACTGCTTTTAAAGTGAAAAATGATTTGTTATACGCGTCATACACATTTGGTTCCCTTTCCTCCCAAAGCTTTTTCAAATCATCAATCATCGGTTGTAAGTAGATGTCGATGTTAATACCAGGCTCATGCGGGCCAGGGACCAAAATTGACAACATCATAAATTTTCTTTTCATACATAACTAGGGAGGAAGATTGTAAGTCACCAATATGACTGGCCAACAACTATATCTATTAGATAGGCCATTATTATGCGGGTTTACACCATCCGCCGATAAAGCCAAGCGAAGGTTTCTCGGTTCACTACCAAAGGAGGGCCACCTATAATATATATTTTTCCAAGATGGAGAGTCGGCCGGATGTCGCATTTTACCATCTTGTGTCCGCTGTTGTGCATGCCAACACATTAGTTCAGTGGTGGAAGGAGATTTAAATATACGTTTAATTCTAGGAATTATTAGAAAATACCACATGACTTTGGCTGGAAGATTAACCCTTTCTTCACCTTTCTTTGTCAACTTCCACCGAGAAAGTCGACACTCAGGACACTTGGTTGCATCAACATGTACACCCCTGTACAGTACACAGTCATTCGGACATGAATGGAACTTTATATACTCTAGACCTAAAGTGGAGAGGTTTTTTTTGCTTCATATGCACTACTAGGTAACACATTATCTTTGGGAAGTAGAGACCCAACAGAAGAAAGGAGGTCAGTGAAGGTACTATTGGTAATACCAAACCTAGATTTCTAGTTATGCAACTTCAACATCGACTCTAACTTAGTACAGTCACTACCCTCATATAGAAGTTGCTCAGCATCGGCTCCGAACCTCCTAAACTGATATGAATCGTTATCATATTGACCCGAGTTATATGCCGCTTCACAAACATCAACAGTTTCCGAAGCAGCGACATGCTCCTAATCTTGCTCTAACGCTTCATCAGAGGCTTGCTCAGGAGGTTGGTCTGGAGCTTGCTCTTCAGGTGGACAACTAGCACTTGAAGATTTAGGACCCGTAGAAGCAGTCTCCCTGTGCCAAACCCAATGCACATAACCTATGTTATGTCACACACACTGTAGAATGGGGTTGAATACAGTGTTTAGCACAATCAAATCGAATATAAGAACTTAAGTAACAGAAAATAGTTTTTATTCAACACAATAAACTCTGTTACAATATGGAACTGTCCTCTCTCAGTGATGAACAAATTATCACGAGAGCTGCTAGAGTTACAAAGAATAATAACTTCAATAATCGTAACACTTATAGTGTAAACTCTATGCCTGTGTTTATATACTACACAGTTACAAGATAATCTTCTAATTGATATGGAATATAATTCTGCTTCCTAAAATATATCAACTAGTTATCTTTTCTTCCAAGTATTCTATTCTTCATAGAATTCCTTCTTCATGCACAATTCTTTCTGTCTTAGTCTCGATCTTCTTTCCTTTCAATCAGCCGCCTGCCTTATCTGAAAGTCATCTTAAGTCCTGATATTATCTCCTGATAAATATCTTCTGAACCTTAAGTTCTGATAACTTAAGTTCTGATATCTTAAGTTCTGTCTTCAGTATAAGTGTTGATTTCCAGTTAAGTACTGATTTATCCTGTTAGGTAAGATCTGAAAACTAAACACAAATCATATTACATATGACATTATCAAATATATCTAACAATCTCCCCCAACTTGTAAATTAGCATAATATACAAGTTCAACAGATATTTGATGATGTCAAAAACATTAAGTACAAATGCATGAGAATTTGACTAGATAACTACAACTTACGGTCCTTTCAGCTTTACCATCTTTAACTTTTGATAACAGCTTCAGTCTGTATAAACTTCAGAATTTAAGTAGTTGTAGATCTTTGACTTGGCTTCAACTTTCAATTTCTTCTGATCTCTTTGATATCAGGAGTTGTCCTAGAGATAGATCTTCAACAAACATCTCTCTGTATATTCAAGTTCATCAACCATCCTCCTTTTAGCATTTATCAATTCAGCTGTATCTTCTCCAGTTTGAAAAATAGCTGCTCTGAGATCATTTATCTTAGATTTTCTTATCTCCTGATCTAGTCTAATCAGATATGCCTTGTCAGACTCTAGATTGAATTCCACAGCCTTATAACCCAGAAAAGTAGTTATAATCCTAGCAGAGTTAGGCTTCATATCGACAATATCACCTTTGTGATCTCTGTACTTGGGATAGTATGTGATGTCAGACTTTACAGAATAAAGCTTCTTCTGTCTTTGAATTTGAGACTTTAAATATCTTGCAGCACTATCTGTTAATCTGTCTTTCACTTGAAGTAGGAATAGAACATGTTCCAGTTCTTCAGAATACTTCAGTGGTATAGCATTTTTCTTAATCTGATATACCCTTCCATCTGTCATAAAATATAACAAGATATGTTCTTTCAAGAAGGTATGGTAAACCATTTGTACAGATTCAAGTCGATTCAATCTTTCAGGAGTAGCTCCATCACCTGGTTCACTTAAGGAAGTTGGATCATTGGTAGTGTTATGTACTCTTCTTTCATCAGAACAACCCAACCCAGATTTATCTCTTGCTTCCTTTCCTGTAACAACTCTTGTTTCAAAACCACTTGTTGCAGTCTTCAAAGGTTGAGTCTGTTTAGCTTTGGTGAATCCTGGTAGGAGTATCTTTGAAGGTTTAACATGAGCAATGTTAGAGGTTTCCTTTTCCTTATCTTCTAATATCAAGCCAACTTGAGCTATGTCAGAGGTTGCTTGCTTCTCTGTCATATCAGAACTTACTATATCTTGACTTTGAACAACATGAGCCATGTCAGAGGTTGCTTGAAAAATCTTCTTATGCATCAGAGTAAGATTAGTATCTGCTTCATCATCAATTATTTCTTCATCCATGATTGGCATATAAACCTTTACAGGTTCATCAACTTTTTCTTTGCCCTTGGACCTTGGATCAATTTCCATTTGTGATTTGGCCTTGGTTGCCTCAGAATTTGTTCTTTCCTTTATCACAATACCCTTAGGCTTTGGAAATTTCTTTTCAACAACAGAAGCTTTAGATTTTGTCTTGACACCTTCTGCTTTGAGTCTAACTTCTTCTTCCTTTAGACTCTCAAAGTCCATTCCTGGATTTTCTTTAAGAAATAACTGCTTTGAAATTTCTTCATCAAATTCTATATATTCACCAGAACTTATCATTTTACCAGTATCAGAACTTATTCTTCTCCTAGTATCAGAACTTGTTCCTTGACTTGTAATTCTAGCTTTACTTGACGAAAGTCCTTTGCCTTGGCCTTGACCTCTACCCTTATCAGAGTTTCCCTGGTCATCATTTCCATCATCCTTTCCTTTCAGTGTCTGAATAGATTTGCATTTGGACTTAATCACTTTCTCCCCCTTTTTGGCATCAGCAGGTAATAGAAGAGAGACAAGCAATTCCACTGAGGATTGGATCTCATTGAGTTGATTTTGGTGAGAAGCTTGATTCTTCAGAATTTCTTCAATTTGAGCTTGTTGCTTCTCCTGAGTTTTCTCAATGTAGGCAATTCTGTCAAAGGCTGGCTTGAAAAATCTGTTCTTTTCAAGTTTCACATTTATATCTTGCTGGATCAAGTTTTCTTGAATTTTATTCACCTTGTCATGAGTTATTGAGTGTTGACCTTGAAGGTGCCTTGTACTCAATGTAGTAACTCTCAGTTGTGCCTTGAAATCATCATTTATCAGCATTTCATCAGCTTTTGCAAGATGCTCAGCAAGAATCTTTTCAGAAGGAACAAAACTAACTGAGTTCCATTCTTTAGTCCACTCCTTTCCTCTAGGAGTTTCACTCCAAGGTACTGGTGCTTCCCCTGTAACAAACTTCTTGACTAAATCAGCTTTATGAACAGTTTGTTGAGGTTCATGTCCTGTTAGACCAGCTGCATCAACATCTAAATTAGCAGCAGCTTCACCAGTAGTTTCTTCATTAGCAACATCAGAACTTGTAGATCCTGCAGTATCAGCATCCTCTGATAAAATAGCAGTATGTGAGGCTATAGAGGCTTCAACATTTTCCTCTAAATTCTGATCTGCAGCCAGGTTCTGATCAACATTCAAAAGTGATGTTGTTGGTGGAGTGAGTTGAATTGGTGGAGATTACAAGTACAAAACCTCAGGCACAATCAGGTTATGAATATCAATTTCAGCACTTGTACCTGGTTCTTCAGTATGTACTGGATCAACCATATGTGACATAGGAGGTGTAGGTATTTTAGCTTGAGCAGTTTAATGTTGTGCAGAAGGAAGTAATTCAATAACAACTGGTTCTGTTGAGATCATAGATTCCTGATCCCCATCCTTAGCTGCTTCCACTACATCTGAATCTGACTCAACTATGTCCCTATGAGCTCTCTGTGTCTTTAATTTCCTCAAAGGTGGAGACACTATAGGAGCTTTATCATCTTAATTTAATTTTCTAAGCCTTTTGAGGGGCCTAGAACTCCCAGTTACAGTATCTTTCTGAGAAAAAACCTTCTCAGCTTCTACAATAACAGGGTCTGATATTGGAACCTGTTCCTCAGTTATTTTCTCAAATCAACAGAATTTAATCAAAACATTAACCACAACATAAAATTAGAAGTCGATGAAGTAAAGATTAATAAATTGCAATTAAACATGCACAGTCACATAATTTGAGAAACAAAGAACAAATCTTGCAATTTAAAGAAAATTTCATTAATATATCAGATGATAATGACCCCTCGACTCCCTAGACTGATGTGTAATAATAACAGTCAGTAAAAGATCTAAAGCCAGAGTTAATGGGCACGGGATATATTAATAATTACTGTGCGCATGCATTTTTTCAAGACATACACGCTAACCACTAACCCATAATGATTATGACTGTTTTATCACACATTAACCGATATTCTTTAAAATATTATCGTTCAAGTAATGACCAAAAATAAACCAAGTAAATAAATACTGTCACGTCAACATCAAAACTTGATTATTATCAGGATTTAAAAGTCATCAGAATATGGCTCCTTAACTCGAAAAGTGAATGTGTATTCCTGTAATTCTTTACACAAATACTGATATGGTTTCATCAGAACTTCCATCAGAACTTGTCCTCAGAATTTATGCAATCTGACACATAAACTATTCATCTAAAACAACATTTATCACCACAGTAATTTTCATCATTCATATGGAGTGTATGTGTGTGCATTAAGCTAAATATCAGACAAAGAGTAAAGTCTGATTCACTTCAATAAATCTTAGAAATAAGGCATAACTAAGAACTTTGCTCACAATCTGTCATTATTCTGAAGCCTACTATTGAATGAGTTCATGCATGAGTCCACCTCAACTATTTTGTGCTCATTTTATGCATCTTTTGAAATTCTATTTTACAGTGGCTTCTCAGTGTAAGTGAGTCACGACTGCTTATCAGAATTTATGCTGTTATCAGAGTATTTCTCCAGCAATCAAAGAGTGTGAAAAGTCACCAAGAAAATTTATATTGCTTTTCTAATGCATATTACTTAATACCAGCAATGCACTTGGGTCTTCCTTTCCACATTTTTACTCTAGATCTCAAAGGAGTACCTGATTTTTATTTCTTTTCTTTTCTTTTTCTTTTGATAAGTGAGGCTTATCAGTACTTAGTACATTCATCAGATTTACTAACATCAGAACTTAACAGATAAGAAGCACTATTCTAGTTTTTGACTTAGTAATAAGATACACAAAGTAAACTTAACTAAGCTCAATATCAGAATTTGCTTGTGTTAAAAGATTTCCACATAAATAATTACTTTATACATGGGATCTTTAGTATATTAAAGATTACTAGGTCAGCATCTAGCACGATTATCCTCATTGGATTTAATAGTCACAGAAATATTCATATCACTATCAAAGTTTAGAAATTCGCATCAGACAACAATCATCACTTAAGTAATTTTCAATTTAAGCACAGAATACACAAAGATAGTAATATCTGTAAATACTGATCATAAAGTCTGATGTATCAGAACATAAACTAAGCAGATTTAGAGAAAGAACCTGAAACCATTCCAAGTTCATTTACCAATCTTATAAAAGTAGCTTCACACAGTGGTTTTGTGAAGATATCTGCTAGTTGTTGATCTGTGGGAACAAAATGCAATTCCACTGCACCTTCATCCACATGTTCCCTTATGAAGTGGTACCTAATGCTGATGTGATTTGTCATTGAGTGCCGAACTGGATTACCTGTCATAGCAATAGCACTTTGATTATCACAGTAAATAGGGATTTTAGAAAATTCTAACCCATAATCCAGTAACTGATTCTTCATCCAAAGAATCTGTGCACAACAGCTTCCTGCAGCAATGTATTCTGCTTCTGCAGTTGATGTGGAAATTGACTTCTGTTTCTTGCTAAACCAAGAAACCAATCTGCCTCCAAGAAATTGGCAGCTTCCACTTGTGCTTTTCCTGTCAATTTTGCATCCTGCAAAATCTGCATCTGAGTAACCTATTAGCTTAAAATCTGATTCTCTAGGATACCACAATCCCAGATCAGCTATACCCTTAAGGTACTTGAAAATTCTTTTCACAGCTGTTAAGTGAGGTTCTCTTGGATCTGCTTGAAATCTTGCACAAAGACAGGTAGCATACATGATATCAGGTCTACTTGCAGTTAGATAGAGTAGTGAGCCAATCATACCTCTGTAATCAGTAATATCTACTGATTTACCAGTATCCTTATCCAACTTAGTTGCAGTGGCCATAGGAGTGGATGCACTTGAACAATCCTGCATTCCAAATTTCTTCAACAAATTTCTGGTGTACTTAGATTGACAAATGAAAGTTCCTTCTTCATTCTGCTTGACTTGAAGGCCCAAAAAATAGTTAAGTTCTCCCATCATACTCATTTGATATCTTGACTGCATCAGTTTGGCAAACTTCTTACAAAGTCTGTCACTTGTAGAACCAAAAATGATATCATCAACATATATTTGCACCAAAAGTAAGTCCTTCCCATGGTTGAGGTAGAACAGTGTTTTGTCAATAGTTCCTCTGTTAAATCCAATTTCCAGAAGAAACTGAGCTAAATTCTCGTACCATGCTCTTGGAACTTGCTTAAGGCCATAAAGTGCTTTATCAAGCATGTAGACATGATTTGGAAATTTGGGATCTACAAAGCCTAGAGGTTGTTCAACATATACTTCCTCTCCCAATTCTCCATTAAGAAAAGCACTTTTCACATCCATTTGAAAGACTTTAAACTTCTTGTGAGCAGCATAAGCCAAAAATATCCTAATGGCTTCCAATCTAGCAACTGGTGCAAATGTTTCATCATAATCAATTCCCTCATGTTGAGAGTATCATTTTGCAACCAACCTTGCTTTGTTCCTTGTAATTATGCCGTCACTATCAGTTTTGTTTCTGAATACCCATTTTGTACCAATAACTGATCTGTTCCTTGGTCTGGGCACTAGGGTCCAGACTTTATTTCTTTCAAATTCATTTAACTCTTCTTGCATTGCTTGCACCCAATCAGCATCTTGAAGAGCTTCTTCCACTTTCTTTGGTTCAGTCTGAGAAAGGAAAGAATGATAAAGACATTCATTTGATGTAGTTGTTCTAGTTCTGACACCTACATCAGGATTTCCAATAATTAAGTCAGGTGTATGTGCTTTAGTCCATTTCCTTGCAGATGGAAGGTTTTCTCTAGAACTGGATGCTCCCCCATGATCCATGCAGTCTCCATCAACATTTTCTGATGCTCCCCCTGAACTTATGCTCTTTGAGTTGGATCCTTCATTATTTAAGTTTCCAGAAATATCAGAACATGAGTTTCCAGAATTATCAGAATTTGGCCCATCAGAACTTGAAGAGCCTGTTGTAGGTTCTGATGCTTTTTGATATGTGGTTGGATCTTCAGTATGCTTCCCCTGCACAGGTGCATTTTCCTTAGGCGTAGTCACCACAATTTCAATAACATCAGAGTTTAATCCATCAGAGTTTGCAGTATCAGGATTTACAGAATCAGAATTTAAAACTTCATTTTCGAATCTCAGCTGATCATGATCATTGAAACCTTCAAGTCCAGTAATCTTCTTATCATCAAAAGAGACATTGATAGATTCCATGACAACCCTTGTTCTTAAATATAGACTCTGAAGGCTTTTGTAGAAAGTGGATATCCAACAAAAATTCCTTCATCAGCTTTTAGATCAAATTTTGATAGCTGTTCGGGATGAGTCTTAAGAACAAAACACTTGCATCCAAATACAGGAAAATACTTCAGATTTGGCTTCTTTTTCTTCACCATCTCATATGGTGTTTTTCCATGCTTGTTAATGAGGGTTGTATTCTGAGTAAAATAAGCAGTCTACACAGCTTCAGCCCAAAAGTAGGTTGGCAACTTTGCTTCATCAAGGATAGTTCGTGCAGCTTCAATAAGAGTTCTATTCTTTCTTTCAACAACTCCATTTTGCTGTGGAGTTCCAGGAGCAGAAAATTCCTGCTTTATTCCATGGTCTTTGCAGAACTCTTCCATAATCAAATTCTTGAACTCAGTGCCATTATCACTCCTTATAATCTTCACATAATCTTTGACCAATTTATCCAGTTGCTTGACATGATCAATCAAGACAGGTGTAGTTTCACTTTTTGTGTGCAAGAAATACACCCATATGTATTTGGTGAACTCATCCACTATGACCATAACATATTTCTTCTTTGCAATAGACATGATATTAACTGGACCAAATAGATCAACATGTAGTAGGTGATAAGGCTCAAGAATTGATGATTCAGTCTTGCTCTTGAATGAAGATTTTCTTTGTTTTGACTTTTGACATGAATCACAAAGGCCATCAGGTGCAAATACTGATTTTGGCAGTCCTCTCACAAGATCTTTCTTGACTAGTTCATTTATATTGTTAAAATTTAAATGAGAGAGTTTCTTGTGCCAATCCCAGCTTTCTTCAATTGATACTCTACTCAACAGACAAATTGCAGAACCATCAGTACTTGTTGAAAGCTTGGCTTCATAAATGTTACCATGCCTGTATCCTTTCAGAACAAGTTTGCCTGTAGATTTGCTTACAACTTCACAGTATTCTTCAAAGAAATCCACATGATAACCTCTATCACAGATTTGACTCACACTCAGCAGATTGTGTTTAAGTCCTGAGACTAGAGCTACTTTTTCAATGATGACATTCCCAAGATTGATATTGCCATATCTTAGAGTTTTTCCAATGTTGCCATCTCCATAAGAAACACCTGGGCCAGCTTTCTCCACAAAGTCTGATAGCAGGGCTTTATTTCCAGTCATATGTCCTGAACATCAACTGTCCAGAACTAGGATGTTCTTCCTGTTGCCCTGCAATCATAAAGACCACTAATGATTAGTTTCAAGGACCCAGACTTGCTTGGATCCTTTGGCCTTTTTAAGTTTGTTAACATTTGCAGTGGATTTAGCATCAGAGTTTATGTTAACAGTTTTATTATCAAAATTTGCAATATCAGACTTTGCATCAGAACTTATACTAGGTGGAATAATGCTAACTTGCTTTACAGAATGTTTTATTTGATAATAATCATAGTACAGACTATGATATTCCTTACAAGTATAAATGGAATGCCATAAACTACCATAATGAAAACAAGGATTTTGTGGCTTATATCTAACAGACTGACTCTTAACTCCTGATTTTGAAGGTAAGGAGTTTATATTCTTATTCTTCCTGCAAAAAGAAGCCAGATGGTTAGAATTTCCATAGTTATGACATGTTTTTCTAGGAGCATTAGGAACAGGCTTATAATTGTTACTTTTGTTCACACCTTCCTTTCCATTCCTATTTTTCCTAGGTGGCTTTACCTTGTTTACATTCTTAACATCTTTCAGCTTATGCTTAAGCTGCTTCTTAGTCATTAAGCATATGTTAACTTCAGTTGGCTTATCCTGTTTAGGTTTTTCAGAAGTTACTTTCTCCTTAACTTTTGATTTATCAATATCATACTTTGCAGTTACAAACTTAACAGGATTTACCTTTGGTTTTTGTTTAACAACTATAGGCTCAGTTTCTACAGTTCCCTTACTGTTCTTACCATCTCCATAACCTAAGCCCTCTTATCAGTTTCCACTACTAAGAATATCTTGAGTTGCTTTACCAGAGTTAGTCCAAGTCCTGATAATCTCTCTTTCCTTTTCTAACTCAGTTTTCAGAGATTCATTCATTTTTAACACTTCATCCCTAACATAAAAGGCATCATCTCTATCTTTCTGAGTTTGATGGAACATGACTAACTCTTTTTCTAAATAATCATTCCTCTTTTTAAAAGCAAGATTTTCAGAAGTTAATCTTTCACATGTTAAAGTTTGATCTTTATAACTAATGAACATGGTCTTAAGATATCTTCTCAACTCAGTAATATCATCAGTATGAAAGGCATAAGTAGTTTGAGGTACCTTTAAGTCAGCATTATCAGAACTGCTATCAGCATTTGCCATCAAGACATAGTTTTCCTCATCCTCAGAATCTGAAGCATCTGACCAGCTTTTCTTCTTTGTGACAAGAGTCTTTCCTTTGTCACTTTTCCCTTTTCTTCAATCTGGAGATATGTGGCCTTTCTCACCACAACTGTAGCATTTAACATTTGAGTAATCTCCTCTGTCAGACTTTCCTACTTTACCTTCAGATTTTCTGAAACCTTTCTTATTAGAACTTGCACCTTTCCTGGAAAACTTCTTTCCTCTCCTGAATTTCCTATATGTAATCTATGTGATCCCTTTGACCATAAGAGCACACAGCTTTATCATCTCCTCATCAGGGTCCATCTCAAGTATACTTTCAGTTTCTGAGTCATCATCACTATCAGTATTTGATGACCCAGTATCAGACTTTGTGATGAGAGCCTTTCCCGTGCCTTTCCTTGAGGCAGCTTCTTTGGGACTTTCCTCCTTAGCCACAAAGGCAACTGTCCTTGACTTTCTTCCATTCCTCTTGCTTCTTTGTTCCATCTCAAGTTCATGAGTCTTGAGAATCCCATAAATTTTATCAAGAGTTATTTCATCAAGATTATAGTTGTCTCTTATTATTGTGGCCTTCAAATCCCATCTTTCAGGAAGAGCTAACAGGAATTTAAGATTTGAATCTTCAATATCATACTCTTTGTCAACTAGTGACAAATCATTCAAGAGTTTGACAAATCTGTCATATAAGTTAGTTAATGATTCATCAGGCTTTGAGTCAAAGTGCTCATACTCTTGAGTGAGTATCGTCTTCCTGTTCTTCTTGATTGAATTAGTTCCCTGACACCTTGTTTCCAAAGCATCCCATATCTCTTTTGTAGTCTTGCAGTTAATTACCCTGTTTGACATGACATTATCAATGGCACTATACAGCAAGTGTCTTACCTTTGCATCCTTTGCAATCGATGAGATATCTTCAGCAGTGTAATCACTTTTCTCCTTTGGTACAGACTTTGCTGACTGACTTGCAACTTCCACAGAGAGTTTGGTTGGTATATGTGGTCCTTCATAAATCCTGTCGAGATATTCTGGATCTGTAGCTTCCAGAAACATAGCCATCTTCACTTTCCATATGGAATACTCAGAAGGTTTCAACATGGGAACTCTTATAGTCTCATATCGACTATGAGTTACGGTTTTTGGAGGTTCTTCAGTTTTGGTAAGCTTGGTTGGAGTTTCTTCTTCAGACATGATTGATTTTGGATCTTAAACTATTTGTGTGTTAACAGAAGGCTCTGATACCACTTGTTAAGTCACACACACTGTAGAAGGGGGTTGAATACAGTGTTTAGCACAATCAAATCGAATATAAGAACTTAAGTAACAGAAAACAGATTTTATTCAACACAATAAACTCTGTTACAATATGGAACTGTCCTCTCTCAGTGATGAACAAATTATCACGAGAGCTGCTAGAGTTACAAAGAATAATAACTTCGATAATCGTAACAATTATAGTGTAAACTCTATGCCTGTGTTTATATACTACACAGTTACAATATAATCTTCTAATTGAAATGGAATATAATTCTGCTACCTAAAATATATCAACTAGTTATCTTTTCTTCCAAGTATTCTATTCTTCATAGAATTCCTTCTTCATGCACAATTCTTTCTGTCTTAGTCTCGATCTTCTTTCCTTTCAATCAGTCGCCCGCCTTATCTGAAAGTCATCTTAAGTCCTGATATTATCTCCTGATAAATATCTTCTAAACCTTAAGTTCTGATATCTTAAGTTTTGTCTTCAGTATAAGTGCTGATTTTAAGTTAAGTACTGATTTGTCCTGTTAGATAAGATTTGAAAACTAAACACAAATCATATTACACATGACATTATCAAATATATCTAACAACCTAGACAAAAGCCATTGTCACAGATATGGCCCCTGATTGTTTTTATAGAGAATTTCTTAAAATTGGCGCATCATCCACAAGGGCAAGGAATTTTGTTACGATCTTCAGAATTTTCTTCAGCATATATCATGAAGTTTTCCACCCCCATTTCAAATGCTAAAGAATCCCTATCTTGCAAAATCCATGTCTTATCCATCAAATTTCCCTACCTGATAGCCACTATAAATATTAAAAATCCAACACATACCTATTTATAATTATTTAATAAAAGGTATATCAAATTTGTGTTGGTTACTGTAGGATTAATTATATAAACTTAGAAAGGAGTAAATACCTTGATATCCTAATAATTTATAGTACTAATTCATTACTCTAAGATCCTACACATATACCCAATTAATTACAAAACTAGACTAAATTTATAAACTAGACTAAATTAAACCAAGATATTTAAAACAAATTAAACCAAGATATTTGAAAATATCACATAATTGAAAACCAATAATTCCAACATTCACAGTCCAGACAATTGTTAAATTTCCTTCACATAAATAAAACTCAGTGAGAACTTGAGTATTGAAACAAATTCAACCCATAAATAAATAAATTAAAATTATCTGTTACTTGTTTTATCTGTGAGAAGGATAATTATACAAAATAATTATTATTATACAATACAAGTAACTGTTAGTTCATATCAGAAATGCAGAGACTTGTTCATATCAGAGAAATGACTATTATACAAAACAAGAAATGCAGAGACTTGTTCATATCTGAGACTTGTTCAAATATTTAACAGGACATAAAATTCCCAAAAACAGGACATAAAAACCCCAAAAAGAAACAAACATAAAACCCCCCAAAAACATAAAAGATTTGCATGCACAAAGAAGATAAACATGATATTAAACATAAAAATGAGGGAGATAAACCGTAAAGAAGAATATACCTCCAGATGCTCTTCAATGTTCCAAAACCTTAATGTTCCAAAACCTCAATGCTCCAACCTCCAGATGCTCCAAAGCGTCTACCTCCAGATGCTCCAACCTCCAGATGCTCAATTTCAAGTTTAATTTGCTCTAATTTGAAGCTCCAAATCTTGAATTAATATTGGGGCTAAAATTAGGGTTTCGGCGAAAAGAGAGAAGAGACAGTGAGAAGATGAGAGATGAGATGAGAGGTAAGAAGACTAAGAGAGAAGTAGGGGAGAGATGAGAGAGATATGAGAGGTGAGAGACGAGAGAGACGAGAGAGATGAGGGTCGGGGGAGAGATGAGGGTCGCGGGAATTATTTTGGAAAGGGGGGAGAGATGAGGGTTAGTGAAATTTTTGTTAAAATTAAAGGAGGGAAAGTGTACTAAAATCGGGGGGGGAAGATAAGTAATTTTTATTTTTTTAAAAAAGGCCATAAACAACTGTTAACAAAATCAACCGATGTCAAAGTTAAAAGCATATTTGTGGCCTTTTTAATTTCTGAACATAGACAACGGCTACTAAGTGAAACCGATGTCAGTATTTGTATTCAACATCACTTTTTACAAAATTGATGTTGAACTGCATTTTAACATCGGGTGCATTATATGCCGATGTCTAAGCACCGATGTCGTATCTACTATTTCTAGTAGTGATAGTTAGTTGGATTTGGCTAGTTAACAGACTAATGATAATTTGTATACTATTGATCTCAGCTAAAATTTACCTTTTAATTAAATATACAAATCTTTCATTAACACACCAATAAATATCAATAAAAATATAAATTTCAATCTTAAACAAGGTCTCAAAGTTATGCAAGGAGTAAGGGTTCGTTCGTGAAACGTCGTTACTTAAAACGACCGTTTCTCCAAAACCGTAAATCGGATCTTAGTGAACCACATATCAAAACGAAGCTTACGACATGATCTAGCTAAAAATGGTAATGGTGAAGTTTTTAAAGTGAATGTTATGTTCTGAAAGTTAAGCACAAATTGTCTATAAGAAAATGGGCGTTACGACGGCTATATTTACATGAATTTCAAATTTTACCAATCCAAATCAATCCATTCCAACTACAATCCATCCACAACTTCAAGACCCAACCCTAGGCTACTGATCTTAGCCAAAATGAGCTTAAGAATCTCAAACCAATCCAACATCATACTACCTCCAAAATCAACTAAACTACTTAAGCAAACAAAGTTCAAATCATGTTTATTATACAAATGAATACTTATTCATCCAAACCATATCAACAAGAAAAAGAACTTAGTACTAAAGGGTTTTGAAGTTTTATACCTTGCTTTGTGAGTGAAAGTTGCTACAGAGCCTTAAAAGCCTTGATTTATCCTTATACAAGCTTGGATCTTACAAACAAATCAAGAAACACAAAGTTAAGATTTAAAAACACTATTCACCCTAAATTTTGGTGAATTAATGAGCTATGAATCCCTTGAAATCAAGAGCTCAAATTCATACCATAACTAAGTTAAGAGCTATCATGCTTACTTCATTCCCCTGCCACTTGTTATTATCTTGTGGTTTGATGATGTCACCTTGTTTCTAGTTCCTTGCTTCTTGTACAAGTTTGATTCTTGGT
The DNA here is from genome assembly GCF_009905375.1 of Apium graveolens. Taxonomy (NCBI): domain Eukaryota; kingdom Viridiplantae; phylum Streptophyta; class Magnoliopsida; order Apiales; family Apiaceae; genus Apium; species Apium graveolens. The sequence continues at coordinate 87,721,482 of NC_133657.1, forward strand.
CGCTTATTTATTTTACGGTTTGCTTAATTCTCGTTCTCGTTGTTCGTTTGAGGGATCGTATCCGGGATCGTATCCGGGATCTTATTACTTGGGCTTCCCTGAACCTTTCGTAATGTCTTATTTTCTTTTAATGATCCTCCGTTATAATTCTTAAATTGAATTCATTTTTATTCATGTTACCTTAAACTTAATTCTTTCGGTATCTAGTGGATTTTCGGGAAAAATCAAAGTGTTCGAATTCGAATTATGACAATCTTTACATACATTCATTTACTTTATGGAATACTAATACGATCTCAGAATTTCCATAACAATACTCCTATATAGTGTGGCTTGATAATTTTACTCAATCAGCAAAATCAGCAAAAGTTACTATTTATCAGGGTTTCAAAAATGCCAAAAATTGATCTATAATCCTTACTGGTTGCTCCATATAGGTCAAGTCTGGTTGCATGTTTATGCGCTCGTATTTCCTTATATATTCGACATTCCGATTATACTTCCTTAATATTGATATGCGGAACATGTTATGAACTTTCTGCAGGTTCAGAGGTAGGGCTAGTTCATATGATAACTTCCTAATACGCCTTAATATCTCCAAAGATCCAATAAATCGTGGACTTAGCTTTCCTTTATTTTCGAACCTCATCAATTCTTTCCAAGGGGATACATCTAACAACACTAGGTCCCCTACTTCATACTCTTTATCCTTTCGAGTCAAATCAGCATACTTCTTCTGTCCATCCTGGGGTTGCTATCAGCCATCCTCAAATTGAATTTATTATGTCCTTGGTCCTTTGGACCACTGCTGGTCCGAGCATCTTGCGCTCTCCAACTTCATCCCGATACAAGGGAGATCAACATCTTTTTTTCTAAAGGGTCTCATAAGGTGACACCCCGATACTGACATATCATCTATCATCGTAAGAAAACTCAATCCGTGCTAAATGATCATTCAAAATTTTTTTCAAGTCTATTGCACAGACCCTTGACATATCTTCTAGCGCTACAGCTTTCACTTCTCAATACTCATCCTTTTCCAGTTCTTCAGCATACTATCTTCCGTTCATAATATTATTCGGTCTATATTTTTACTTGCTGGAATTTTATAGCCTTTTAATAATTGCGTCAACCTTAGTATCACGAACGCATTAGATTCTGAATACCACCGCACTGACAATACTTCTTTTCTAGCTGCTTCTATGTTCGAAAGCTTGATCCATCGTATATGTTAGAAGAAATTGATGATATCAGCTTATAAACTATCATAGTTTATTATCAGCATTTGATATTAGAGTTTAGCAGAAGGTGATGTCATCAGCATTTGTTGATCAGTAATTAATATCAGTATTTAGTCACTTCAGCTAAAGATCATGAGATATTGAAGGAGGAAAGGATTTGCAGAATTTAAAGCGGTGAAGGACTTTACTTCGAGAAGCAATCAAAATAAGGATATGTTTTGTGATTCCTTATTGTAATAGAATAGGATTCCTTATTTGATTGTGTAGCTATGCAGTATATAAGCACAGATTAGGTTAACACTTTATGTGTAGTGTATTGATATATCGTTTATGTAACCTAGAAGCTCTCAAGGATATCTGTTCATCCTTTGAGAAATTAGTTTGTAATCATATTTTATTAATCAATACAAAACAGTTTATCCCGTTTGAGGGATCATATTCGGAATCTTATTACTTGGGCTTCCCTGAACCTTTATTAATGTCTTATATTCCTTCAATGATCCTCCGTTATAATCCTTCAATTGAATTCTTTTTAAATCATGTTACCACAATCTTTACATACATTCATTTATTTTATGGAATACTAATACGATATCAGAATTTCCATAATAGTACTCCTATATAGTGTGGTCTGATAATTTTACTCAATCAGCAAAATCAGCAAAAGTTACTATTCATCATGGTTTCAAAAATTCCAAAATTTGGGGTTATTACATTTATAGAGGAAATTGAGTATTCCGACTGGATGACTAACGTGGTGGTGGTCAAAAAATCCAACGGGAAGTGCAGAATGTGTGTAGATTACACAGATCTCAACAAGGCTTGTCCGAAGGACCATTACCTTCTTCCTAACATCGACCAACTGATAGGTGCCACGGCTGGATACTAGGTACTTAGTTTTTTCAATGCATTTTCTGGATATCATCAAATTGATATTAACAGTAAAGATATGCCAAAGACAACGTTCATAATTCCGAAGGGAACCTATGCATACATCAAAATGCCTTTCGGACTTAAGAATGCTAGAACCACATTTCAGCGAATGGTGAATAAAGTGTTCAAGGAGCAAATTGGCCAAAATATGGAAGCATATGTGGACGACATGATTATAAAGTCCTTATTCAGAGATCATGCTGAAGATCTGAGAGAGTGCTTCGAGACACTCCGAAGGAATAATACGAGAATTAATCCGAACAAGTGTATGTTCGGAGTAGCAGGTGGGAAATTTCTAGGGGTCAGTGCCTGATGGATAGAGGCGAATCCAGAAAAAGTCCAGGTTGTCATCGATATGGAAGCTCTAAGGTGTATCCGAGATATCAGAAACTAACAGGGTGATTGGCAACCCTTCGACTCTTCATCTCAAGGTTAGCCGAGAAAGCACTACCCTTTTTTCCATGCTCAAGGGGTCCACGAATTTTGAGTCGGGGACCGAATGCCAAAAAGCATTCAAAGAAGTAAAAGAATATCTCACCAAGGCCCCACTCTTAATGAGACCTGATCCGAAAATAACCCTTCGACTCTATCTAGTTGTGTCCGACCGAACTCTTGAAGCTATACTGGTTAAGAATCACGAAGGAAATTAGCATTCTGTTTTTTATGTCTCTCATGTGCTGAAGGATGCAGAAACGAGGTACCTTAATGCCTAGAAGTTCATAGATAGGCTGGTAATGGCCTTCCAAAAATTGCAACATTACTTCCAAGAATGAACGGTGCAAATAGTCACCGATCAACCACTGAAGAAATTTTTGACAAGCTTAGAAGCTTTGGGGAGGGACGTAGCTTGGTCTATCAATCTTGGTGAATATGACCTTGAGTATATCTCTCAACGGCGATAAAAGCTCAGGAACTGGTAGACTTATGGTCGAATGCACCTTTTCGGGACCGAAGGATCTTATACCTCAGGAACAGCTCATTAGGATTCCTAGAAAGCGAAAACTTTTTGTGGATGGTTTGGTCGCTGGGAAGAAGTGTGGAGCAGGACTGATCCTTTCCACTCACGAACAATGAAATAGAATACGAGGCCCTTTTGGCTGGAATGAAAGTAGCCAGAAGCCTTGACGAAGCATTTAAAGGTATTCAGTGACTCCATATTCTTCCAAAGGAAAAGCCATTGTCCCTTCAACACTTTGGGCAGAAATATTCAAAATTTCTAAGGCCAAAATAAAGCCAAAGATGATATACTAGAGTATACGACAAAAATATTTTTAAGTCAGAACAAAGCCAAAAATGCAATATGACAAGCTATAAATGGCGAAGGAAAGTAAACCGAAGGTGCAATTAAGATTAAAAGGAAAAGGTTCGAAGGCCACCAAATGATTCACCCGAAGACAGTTGAAGTTGAAAGGCCCGAAGGCAATAATATATATACATACAAAGAAAAATAAATTACAAGTCCCAATCTAGGACTGAAGCTCGGGATCCGAGAGATCTTCGTCTTCGCCTGAAGAAACTACCAGGGGCTCCACTTTGTCGGTTCGGTCGATGATATCTTCAAGAGACTCGTCCAAGAGATGCTTGTAGTCCTATCCAAGCTCATATGCCTTCTTCAACACATGATCGGCACCAAATTAGAAGCATCGCTCCTCAGTCAGATCCAACGTCTTTTGATTCTTCTGAAGCTCCTTCCGAGCCTTGTTTAGCTGGGCATTCCTCCCTTCGATGCGCTTATTGGCCTTCGCCAAATCCCCCTCCAGCCGCTATTTGTCTTGAATCAACCACTTTGCCTAGCCATCCAGGGTCTCGTTCTGCAACTAGACCCTTCGTAGCTCCTCCTTGGCCGTAGTGGTCCTTCGCTCAAGCTTCACAACCCTGGCCATTCGGCTCTGCATATCCTCCATATTGTCCGCAACAACAGCGGTCAATGGGTAGCCTATAACAAGATAAGGCAGAAAACTTAGTCAAGCCGAATGATAAGGAGTTATAAATAGTGTAAGTAGCGGACGAACAAAATACGGAAAAATTAAATACTTACCAAGGAGAGAAAATACATCAGCTATGTGCACACCTTCTTCGGAGTAGCGGCGGCATAAATCGAGCTATTAGCTAGAAGCTGGATCCCTCGACAGAGGTCCGGAGAAACTTCCTTCGTCGTCGTCATCGCCGGATAGACCTTAAGATCACTCTTCAGCACCCCCCATTTGGGGAGTAAGTCTGAATGACCCCGTCTCGGCCTCTCTGCCGCTTGTTACCTTGCTCCACACCATCCTGGCCCTCTTCACCAATCTCGACCGAAAAAAGGCTCATGTCGGTGTAGCAACCGTGAATTTACGACTGTTTAATGTCGTATTAAATGAATAATTATGTGTTTTATGATACTATAAATTATGATTGATCATAAAATGTTATTTGTTATGTGCAATATATGTTTAGTGTGGTTTGAGATATTTTTTGGCTACTTTATTTTGTGTTAAATGGGCTTATATTGAATATTATATTATCAAGAATCAAATTTAATTGTCGTTACTGCGTGTAGAGCATTTGACCTTATTTTTCATAATATGGCATATACCATATTAATTTTCGAATATCTACTTAATTAAGAAAATGTTTCGTTTCGTGAAAATGATTTTTCCGGGCCCTTACCGGGATGTCAAAGCCCACAAAAATTGTATTTTTATTTTTATAAAATCGTGGGACTTTCAAATATTCAATATTTTTGCATAATTGGATTATTCGTGATTTTTGGGAAAATTTGACATAATTTTTGTATTTATTGGATTAAAAATTATTCCTCGTTAATTATTAATTTTGGCTAATTATTTTCATTAAATGATATAATTAGGCCCTAAATAATTTTGGGGTATTATTTTTATAACTATAAATATAATTTATCTATTATTTAATTATTATTTAATTTGAAAAAAATAGAAAAATAAAAAAAATCTGAAAATTCTCTAAAAATTGTTCTTGGTCTTCTTGAGGATCAATCGATCATTTGAAGGTGATGTGGATCTCAGAAATCGAAGTATGAGTAACCAATTTGAAGCCCAAAATCCATACTATCTATATCCATCATCAAAATCATCAAACGATGGTAACTTTTAATTCGATTTTTAAGGATCATATTCAAGAATTTGGGGTTTTTGATTTATGAATTGTTTGTTGATTTTGATGTTTAAATAAGCTTTCCCACTAAATTTGCAATCGATTGGTGTATAAATTATATGTGTTTGATCCCAGGAACCGTTAAGTCGAGTTCTTGGTTTTTAAGAATTTTTATTTTCGATTCTTGGATTATCCTTGATTGGGATGTTAATTGTGATGTATGAATCGATTCCATGTATTGTAAGTTTTAATTTCGTATATGGAACGCTGATTTTGGTTGAGAAAATGACTGATTCCGACTTTAGCCGGAAAACCTTGAATGTTGGTCGGTTTTTATGGCAAATATCGCCGGAGAAGACGAACCACAGTTCGTTCATAGTTAGTAGTGATCAATTCGTGTTCCTGAAAGTGCGTAGAGTAATTTTGGTGCAACAATAGATCGGAACGGACCCACTTTTGCCCTGATCGATGTTGGCCGGAACTTTTTTTGGTGCGGGGAACCTTGCTGGAAATTGGGTTTTTCGCGACCCGTTTCCGTTCTTGGTGACCCGTAGTTCGACCCGGTTGCGACCCGGATTTGATCTTCCTAAACCTTAACCCCCAATTTCTAATTTGTTTCCAAAGATTTTATTTTTAAAATAAACTAAAATTCCATTTTAAATTTCTAAGAATTCATTTTAATTCCAAATTTAATTTAGCTAATATTTTTAATAATTAGCTAAATTATTTTAAATTCTAAAAAAATTATTTTATTTTATTATATTATTTTCAAAAATCCAAATTTAATACATTATTTATAATCTATTTTAATTAATTGTTTATGAATTTAATTAATTGATCAATTCATTTAATCAATTAATTTTATTTATAAATAGTTAAATAAAATATAATTATTTATGATTAATTCAAATAATTCCTAAAATATTATTTTGAGCTTTTAAAAATATATTTGATTGTTTAATAATTAATTAATATCATTATTAATTGATTTATTCCTATTTTATTCATAATAAATAGACCGTTCATCCGTTTAATACGAAACGAACGCGTCTAGACTCAGAAAAACATTCCGCTTCCATTAAAATAATTTCGAGACCCAAATCTTTTGTTTCGAAATGTCGCTTGATTTGTAAACGTTTTTTGAGTCGCGAAACTATCGAAAAGTCAAGTCGAAATACGACTTTTAATTAGGAATAAAATTAGTAAAGAGCTAATAAAATTTTATTTAATTATTATAAATCTTAGAAGGTTAGATTCTTATTTCATATCATAACTTGTAAACGATCCGGAATTGAGGGGTCATATGTATATTTATTGTAATATACATGTTTATATAATTTAAAGTTGTTTGATGACACCTAATCCTGACCCCAGATTTGGGGATGTTAAAGTTATTCAACTTCTACCTCCTTTTCCACTTATTTCTGAGTACAATCGCCCTCCTTCTGCTTAGCAGCTTCCTCGGTGGCCTTCTTCGCGGCCGCCTTCGTCCTCCAACTCTCCAAAAAAGCCTTCATCGAAGACACTGCAAATAAAACAGAAGGATGATTAGGCGAAGAAAATTAAACGCAGTAAAAACGAAGGGCATATAGAAAAGAAAGAGAACGAAGGACAAAAATTTGTTACCCCACCCCACAAACCGTAAAGCCAATCCTGGCTTCGGTACTCCTCAGATGTAAGTTTAGCCATCTTAGCATCGACTAAGGCAGTATATAGCTCCTTCTCCTCTTCACTTAGGTTAGGCATGAGGAGTTTTATGGGGTCAACCTCTCGCCAAGTTAAAAACTAGCCAATCTTCGGACCACTAATAAAACACCGGTGTGTGTCAGTCATTTTGTTGTTAGAATTTGTGTCAGTCCAATCCGGATGACCTGCCCTGCGGGTGATGGTGTAGAATCTGGGACTTTTCGGGTTCTTGCGAAAGTCATAGTGGAACCAAAATGGCTACACCCCGCTTGTAAACATCGGTTCTGGAAGCAGTTGATGTGGATGAACCCATTGAGTTCCATCTGTCCTAGAGCGACGCCCATCTGGACGAACAGATGCTTTGGAATCTTCAACAACGGGATCCGGAAGCCACGCTTGAAGGCAGATTCGGAGATACCGATTTCCGATCTCTATATCCCTTTCGAAACCTTCAGGGTATCAAAGATCCTCTCATCATTGTTTGCATCGTACAACCAATATACACCGCGGGGGATCATATACTCATCGTACATCCCCTCCACCTTCGACAATTCCGATCAATTATTGGCTGCCGGTAACGAAGTAACAGACCGAAATAACATTTGCCCGTACGTTCGGGTTGCGAGGAAGAGGTTCCCGCCAAAGTATTCGCTCGGTCCATGTCCCTATATTCAAAAAATAAAGAGACATTAATCCATGTACTGGGACGAATTATGAATGAAGAAAAAAAAAGAAAAAAACCGAGTACATGTCCTCTGACCGAACGAATAACTCTTAGGCAGACGAACTTATAGACGCCCAGGGTCGATTCCCGAAGGATGTTCAAAGGCAAGAACATCCGAAGGAAGTTCTTGCCCAGGAACACCTCGCCTACCATCTTTAAACCCAGAAAGGCATTCTAAAGGAAAGCTAAAGAAAAGAAACTAAAACCCAAAAAACAACAAAAAAGATCCACTAGCAACCAAACCCAGAAAGAAAAATACAACAAAACAAGGCGCCTAAAAAGGACTCCATGTAGCAGTCCATAAAAACTCAAGAAAGAAGCAAGCATGCAAAGAAAATCATCACTTGAAAAATTAAACCCTTATTGATTTCAAGATGGTGCTTGAAGGATATTGGATGGTCTGGAAAAATGGCGTGTGCACTGCCCGTTTTATTACCGGTTCTTGGCCCTTGAAGAAATCTCGGTGAAAATGAAAGGAAAAAAAGCTGGAGAGTTTTTGCTTGAAGATGGTGAGTAAAAAATGATAATAACATTATTTATAGCCCTCTCAGACATACAGTTAGGCTCCCAAAACTGAATAGCCACCAGTTTTAAAATGGAGGGCTGGGATGAAAGACTGTTCAGCTTCAATGGACACGATGAGATCGTGGATAAACGTGATGGGACAGTTGTCACTTTAATGGGTCCCCACCTCCCCATGACAGTGCCACGTGTACGGTCAAACCAAAGTGAAAACAGATAGAACGTCCTAGGTTTTTCACCCAAAAATGGGCTAAGGATGATGTCTATCGACCGACCGATGGAGCGTATGAAAGACAGGGACATGTTAGTTATATGACAAATAAAGCCCAATGAACGAAGGCCCATCGACCTTTAGGACCATTGGGATGAAGGCTCACATAGCTCTCAAGGCTGAAGACCCACTTAGCCTCCAACCAGGTGTTCATCAATACATAATCAAAACGGCTACCCCCATTTCACTCCTCCAACGTTCGTCAGGATTTTTCGCTTGACGGATGAGCATAACAGACGCACATTAACTATAAGTATGAGTATAAATACCCCAAGGAATGTAAGAAACATACACAATTCTCTCGACACTCAAACTATCGCTACTTTCTTATATTCTCGAATCTACTTCTACACTCAGATTACTGATTCTCAAACCGGAGATGAATCGCGGGGACAAACCCTCGTATTCTCTTCCCTTTCAGGTCTAAGCCGAAGGCTGTTCTTGGACGACCGAAGAATGTTTTTGAAACCGCAGCAATCTGAGCGTAACACAAGGCATTGAGGGAAGCTGAATTTGAACAAAAGTTCCATCCACAACTTCTGTATCAATTTTTTTGTTGGTCTATCATAATCTTATACCCGATGAGTATGGACATGTTGTGTGAGTGTATTTATGGTCTGAATATTTTAATGAAGTGTAAAACGATGACACAATAATATATGCATTTTTTTGTGCATAATTTGGGGGGGGGGTGTACAATATATATAACGGCTTTTTTCTAGGATGTATGGTTCCATTGTTAGCATTTCTTGTTTGGAATGCGATAGCAATTGGCTAGTTGTTCTCTCATCTCAAATTCTAACAATTTGTTGATCCTATAAATGAGAGTACTTAATATATGAGCTTATTCTGATATGTAATTTTTGTCACGATTGTGCTTTGTTCAGTGGTACTGCAATTAATCAAAACTAGTAATATAGCCCGTGCTTCCCACACGGGAATTTCTTGCAATATACAAAATTTATTTTAAATTTTTTATTTAGTGCAATATCGCAAAAATTCATTGTACCTTTGTATTGTTAAAAATAATGCAAAGTTTAGCATATGTAGCTGATACTTGAATTAGTATATTGAAACCTTTGTTATAAAAATCGGCCGATTTTTAAAAAATCACCGATAAATCGCTCAAAAATCGGTCAGAAATATTTATCCGATTTGACCGATTTCCGATAAATCGTCGACTAATCATCCGATTTTTTAAAAATCATCCGATAAATCGTAAATCGGTACCTCAACCGAGTAGTTCCGATTTCCGAAATCCGTAACACTGATTGAAACACATAATTATATTTAATTATTTACGATTATAAAAATGTATATGGAGTAAACTTTAAATTTGTTAAAAATAATTTTAAATTAATTATGTTAGTGAAATTACATCACTAAAACAAATTATGCCTGCAGTACTGTATAATAATTGAAAGATATAAAATTGATAAATTGCTAATAAATATAAATAAAATTTATAATGATTTATGAATTCCCACCACAAATATTCAATGAACTGGTTAAAAGATCTAATATCTAATACCACTGCGCATTTGAAAATACTCCGATCTTAATGTTAAATCGAATATATTGGTAATTTTAAATCCTTAAGATTTTTGATGATGTCTAATAATTTCACTCGGCAAAAAGCGGTCCATCAAATCCTTCAAATTCAAGACTGAAACAAAAAACATGATAAGATATTATCAAAAATAAATGTGTAAACAATATAATTGTAGTTTAAAAGTAAAAAAATAATAATTAAGTTAATATATATTATATTTAATATTAATGTAACATAACTTATAATAAAAACACCTTTCTCTCATTATTATTACCACCTCCAAATCAAGATTGAGATATATCTTTGATGTAGGGAAATTGGTTATTGTTATTGAGACTTTTAAAAATATAAAAGTATAATAATTGTTAATAATTTATAAATTATTATGTGAAAAATATGAACCTAAAAGTAATAATATTTCCATTATGTCTCTTAACGATGACCTTATACAAAATTACAACTACATGAGTTTTTAATGCTTGGTCAAAAACTTGATTCATAATCTGTAATTATTTTTTTACTACATTGATATGAAAAGATGAAATTTTAATTATTTATGATTGGTAGATATGGATCCAAAAGGAAGGAAAAGTTGATAAGTCATAGTTAATTTTAAACTTTCCACTAGTTAGTTTGTAGAAAGAACCTAAAATAATTATTTCTTTTTATTTTATATTATTGATAAATTATACAAATAATTATTGAGAATCTGAGTAAAAATATTTTAAAAATAACAGCGTATACGGAAAATCAGTTTATCAATTTTATTTTTTTAATTTAACTTTGGAAACAAACACATGTTTTCAAGAAAGCACGTAAATTAAAAATTTTGTTATTCTAGATCTTGTTTTTTTAAAATTTGAAAAGATATCGATTGATTTATTACAAATCTTCATGAAATTTTTTCAGTGATTCTACAAAATCATATAAAGATTTAAGTAAACTAAATATATGAAAAATGTATTGTTCATAAATATATTAGTTGTCTTATTTTACCTAAAAATGTCCAATATGTTGAAAAACCTCTCTCTCTCTCTCTCTCTCTCCCTCTCTCTCTCTCTCTCTCTCTCTCTCTCTCTCTCTCTCTCTCTCTATATATATATATATATATATATATATCGACCTTGGTCAAATCTTCTTAAAGATATTCATTTAATTAGATTGAAAATCATTGCAACAATTAAGTAAGCTACATAAATTTGAGAGATACAATGTAAAAAAATCTTACAAAAATCAAGATGCATTGTAAAATGATCTTAGATTATAAGTTCTGTTAATATAAAATATCATTTTATCGGCTCTCGTTCCAAGTCACAGTTTAGCACGGTACCATCTCTCTTGGGCAAAAATGATGAAGGTTAGTTGGTACTTAGTTTGAAAGTACAAAAAAACATTTTCTTAATTCACGATCTTAATTCATCTTAATTCATGATCTTTTATTTTGGTTAAGTTGGTGTTGGAATAAATTAGCTCAACCTGGTTGTCTCCTTTTCTTTTACTATAGTAGAGTTTTTTTTATCAATTTTTAATAATCTAATAGTACAGTATTTGTTCCATTAAAATATCCAACATATATTCTTTGTGTTGATTGCACATATTTCCAGTAATATCTAAGTAGACACTTACTTGATCATGATGGTTATATTAAGATCATCAAATATATAGGTTAAAACTATTACTTGATCATATTAGATCATTAATTTATATCAAATTTGATAATTGCGTTGATAGATGAGTGAACTCGTATGACTAATCTTCCCAAAGTGAGACATCCAAAGTTAAATTACATATGCTTATAACTTATAAAAATGCAGAAAGTGAAAACATTACTGAAAGACATATGTTATAACCTATTTGTTTATTCGAGGATTTAACTCAACTCAAATAAGAATGTAATAAGTAAATAGTGGATCTATCGTCAGAGAGATCTCACAGAGTAACATATGTCAAAGGATTAAGTAACATTGTTCATCTACAGACTTGATGACTTAATTCACTGGAAGAAGCTCAAGAAATTGATCAAGCCTCAGTGATATAAATCAAGATTGTGGATTTAATCAAGTGACAGAGATCTCGTCAGGGTATCAATTAATTACAAGGATTTAGTCTGAAGAAAATCAAGAGTATCAAGGTCAAGGCATGAAGAAACGTCACAGAAGTTAGTCACTCATGAACCAGACAGTACATCGAGTGTCAATATTGAAGTGGTGGAATTGATTCGTAATTGACAGTGATTTTCAGAAGATTTTCAGTGGAATGGTTGCTGCTCAAGATTGGTATTAATTCTCTATTAATTAATTAAGCCATATAATTTAATTAAGAAAATAAATAAATCTGCAAAGATTAATTTATTGATTAATTAATTCAGAATTATTATTTGATTAAAATCTGTTTTAATCCAGCAAGACTATCTTTTATATTAGGAAGACAATCGGTATGACAATCAATAGTCATACCGAATGTCATGCTAGTTCATTTGGATTGTCTTGCCGAAAGTCCTACCAGTTCAAACGAATGTCATGCTAGTTCATTTGGATTGTCTTGCCGAAAGTCCTACCAGTTCAAACGAATGTCATGCTAGTTCATTTGGATTGTCTTGCCGAAAGTCCTACCAGTTCAAATGGATTGTCATGCCAGTTCATTTGATTGTCTTGCCGAAAGTCTTGCTGATTCAATTGGATTATTTTGTTTACTTAAACAACAGAAGCAGATCATTTTCAGAAGAATACACAGCATTGAATATTCAACAGCAGAACACAGAACAAAAGAAACCTGCAGAGAAATTATTGCAAATTCACAGATCATTTATTTCTAGTATTTATTGTTAAATCCAATCCACTAGAAATACTTTTCTTGTTCTTGTGTAACTATCTAGCGGATCGAAATCGCTAGAACTTAATCTCAAATCACTTTTAGCATTTGATCTTTTTATTGCAAAAATAGAAAAAGTTCATGTCGAATTTATTCTAGATTTGTAATAATTGATTTGAGATTAATTCCTTGTAAACAATACCGTTGTTGTAACACCTTTCAAGTTTAATAATAATTTTATTTAACTTGAATTTTGTTTCACCTTTTTTATTCCGTATTTTATTCGATTAAACGGTATTGTTTGTATTCAACCTCCCTTCTACAAACATATTGAGACCTAACAATTGGTACCAGAGCCTTCTGATTAATGTACAAATCAAGATCCTAGACTTTTGTGTTTCTTTCACTCCTTGAATTTTTTATTCACTCAAAAATTCATAATGACTACACAAAAAGTTAGAACCGTTAAAATTCCACTATTCGATAAAGAAAATTATGTTATGTGGAAGAAGAAGATGCTATTGTTTTTACAAGTTGCAAATTCCAAATATCTGGAAGTGTTAAAGAAGGGTCCTAAAATTCCGATGGTTATTGAACCAGAGGTAATAGAAAATGATGTGGTGATTACCAAAGCAAGAACTTATGTGAAAGATCCTGAGGATTTTTCTCCTGCTGAAAAAGAAGAAGCCTCCCTGGATGCTAGCCTTCAATTAATTTTAGTAGATTCCCTTGATCCCTTGATGAATAGACATGTGATGAACTGTAAAGATTCCAAACATATTTGGGAAACTATTGAGGTTATTAATGAAGGCACAGAGGAAGTTAGGGAGAACAAGTTAGAAATCCTAACCTCTGAGTATGAATACTTTAAATCCAATCCAGGAGAAGGAATCACTGAAGTGGTTGAGAGGTACCATGCATTGATCAACAACCTAAACATTAATGGTAAATATTATTCCATCAGGGAGGTCAAAAAAAGTTCCTTTTAACACTGCCAACTCATCTCGAACATAGAATCACTGCCATAAGAGAAGCAAGAGATCTGAGTGAGATTTCTTTGGAAAGGCTCTATGGTGTGTTAAAGACTTATGAGTTGGAGCAGATTCAGCAAAAGGAAGTTTACGGGAAAGAAAGAGTGGTCAGCACGTCTACTGCTCTAGTAGCTGATGAACAACAATAACAACCACAATATCAACAACAATCTCAACAGTCAGAAAGAATGGTACAGTCTTCCAAGGTTGAAGAAAATGTGATAGTAGCAGAATTTGATCCTCCTACTATAAATCAATCAGGAGATGATTTTTATTCCTTGGAAGAACTGGAGCAATTGGAGGATGAGTCAATGGCCCTGATTGTCAAGAGATTCTCAAATGTCAGATTCAAAAGGAATCCCAAGTTCAAGTACAAGTCCAACTACAACAGATTCCAGAAAGGTGGATCTTCATCCTCTAACACCAGCAGTGGTGGGTACAAAACAGGGATGGTTGATCGAAGCACCATTCGATGCTTCAACTGCAATGAGTTGGGACACTTTGCCATAGAATGCAGGAAGCCAAAATAAGTTAGGAAGAACTCTTACGATTCTAATCAGAAGAGTAAATCTGAAAGGGCTTACCTGGCAAAGGGAAGAAGCTGGGATGATACTGACAGTGAAGATGAAGAAGTTGGGAATCTTGCTCTCATGGCTAGTGATGCAAACACCTCATCGTCAAGAAAAGAGGTAAAATTTACTGATGCTGAATTAGTTTATCATCTAGGAGGTTCCTTAGATTGTGCTCGTCGTGATAATGAATTGTTAAATCAACAAATCAAAGACCTTGAGAAAGAGGTCAATGAATTAAGACTTGTGCACATTAATCAAGATAAATTAAAAAAAAAAAGTATCTTTTCTAGAGAATAGAGTTGACTGTTATAGACAACTCGAAACTATTCTCAAAGATAAGATCACCGGTCTTGAGGCTAAGGTTAAAGCTTACTTTAATTCTTGTTCGAAGTCCAAAGAGTTTTACAATAAGCAAGCTATTAATCAAACATCTGGAATAGGTTATGATTATAATGTTGCTATTGGAAAATTAGGCATAAACTCCCCTCCTCGTGTTTGTGCTAAAGGCAGGGAAGTACCACATGTGCTTAAGGGTGTTGATGAACCCCTCTATAAAGAATCAATTGATGAACCATTTGATGAGACCTCATTTATTATTCAAGAAGAAATCCGTGCTGAAGATCATGCTAATAAGAAAGCTATCTCCAAGTCAAGTGTGTCAAAGGTTCCAGTCAAAGTTGTGAAAGCAACTGAGACTAACTCAGACACAAATGAGCTGGATAACACAAATGCCATATCTACCATGCATAAATTGCCTTGTATGACTATTGGTATGACAATCGGTAAGACTATACCGAATTGTCATACCAGTTGTCCTACTTAACATTTTTTTTTATTTCTTTTACTTTTTATCAGTTCTTTCCTTCTTTTCAAAATCCAACAGTTATCTCTCTCTCTCTCTCTCTCTCTCTCTCTCTCTCTCTCTCTCTCTCTCTCTCTCTCTCTCTCTCTCTCTCTCTCTCTCTCTCTCCGACCAAACAACAATTCCATCGCCATTGTCTTCCTTGCTCGAGTTTTTACTCAGCAAACTAAAACATCACTCCTGATATATACATACACGTATATACATACAGGAGTGCTGCCAAAGTTTTTTTTAAAATCTTTTGCACTTCGTTTTGTTCCCCTCAAAATCGTTTTGTGTTTGTTTGATTTTGGGTATTTTTATTTTAATTTCTGTTTTGTGTCTTGTGGTTTTTCAAATCTGCTTTTGTGAGTTAAGAATTTTAACGAGATACATTTCTTTCTAAAATTTTCAATTATAATTGATTTAATTCGAATTATTAAATTAATTTAATTAATTCGAATTTTCTTAATATTATTCTTAAAATTCTAAAGGTGTGTGTCTTATTATTATTTTTAAAATGGCTCTCAATTTCCAAATTGTTTCGCATAATCTTGTTGGTTACTTTAATCCAGATAATTGTGATGTAGAAAAATTTAAGCCATGGATTAGATTTTTAAATGACCATTCGATTGTTAGCTCTGCTATTAAATCAAATGTGATTTTAAATGTTGATCTGCTCAGACTGATTTGCACAACCTCTACTGTGGCCGATGATTTTAAATCTTTTTCATTCACTGTGGCAAACACACAGTATGTGGTTGATGAAACAGTCGTCAATCGAGCTTTAAATTTTCCTATGGACAATTTCTGTAATTTGCCCTCTGAAAATGATATTTCAAACTTTTTCCATGCTATTCACTATCAGGGGGTAATTAATTTAACAAAGTTATCAAAATCCAATTTGTTGTCTGAATGGGACATTTTCTTCGATACACTTTCTAAAGTGTTTGCCAACTGCACTAAATCCAACTTTCACAACATCACTTCCACTCTGTAGTGTATTGGTCTTGCGGTTGTTTTCAATCAAAGGATCAATTTTGGCAAACTACTTTTACCCATTCTCTTGAGACGTCTCACTACTGCTTTACGTGATCATTCTACAAATCGTAGGGTCTCGTGTTACTATGCTCGTTTTCTCATGCTCATAGCAGAACATATTCTCTCACCTGAGCATAAAGCCCTTTTTGCTAACTCCGCAGTAACCGAACCCCCTCTTGTAAGCAAAAAGATTTACACCCGCCAAGACACAACTTTCAAATTCATGCAAGTTCCAGTACTTGTATCTGCTTTCATGGCCACTTATATTCCCTTACCTATCTTCAATATTCCCGGTCATGAACAGCAAGCTCAACCTCCAGTGGTTCAAACCACCCAGGCTCAAGCATCAGATGCTCTTCCTCTACAGGTAATAGTTCCTCCAACTCAACCTATTCCTACTTCTGTTGAAAGACCCCCAGTGGTTGATAGGACTGACCATGAAGTTGTAGAACCACAGCTTCAATCCCAGGTCATAGAGCCAAACACAGAGTCACAACCTATCTCAACCTCTCCCCCACTGTCTAAAATATTGCCTAGAAGGTTAATAGGAAGTAGTTTGTTGGTGGATGTGAATGAACCCTCAGCTCTGCCTCCTCCGAAGAAAAGAAGAACATTTACTGAGGCATCTGAAAGTCCATCCTTGTCTTCCCAACAGGACATGGACTTTGAAATGGCCACTGAACAGTTACTAGAAACATCCTCTCAACAAGATGAATCTATTGAAATTCGCCATAGGGCCATGACATCCTGTACTGAGTCAAGCACAATTCCATTACTCACAATGGAAGCATACAGACCAGTAGATGATACTCAGGACACGGAGCGAGGAGTGCATATAGAGTCGGTTACAGTGCCTGCCATAATTACGGCAGAAGAGCAGTCAAATGCTTCTGAGGGAAAATCTGACTCTCAGCCACCTTTAATAGAGTCATTTTCTCCCCTCCCAGATCCAACACCTCTGGCTCCCTCAAGGGATTCTCCACTCGCAGATTTATCTGGAGAAAGTGGAGGGCAACTCGGTCAATCTATCCCTGAAGCAATTCAGACATCTATTTCACATGAAATGATAGGTTTGACTGAGGATCGGGACTCGCGAATTCCAATTGCACCACCACTGACCTCTCTTGAAGAGGCTAGGGTGATTTTAAATGCAGGTACAGAAGATCAGCCTCAGGAAGACTCCTCACGAGCAATTATATTGAGAGATAAACATGCACGTGAGTTGAGTGAATTAAACAGGAGAGATATTCAGATGAGCGCACACACAGACACAAACACTGAAAATCTGTTAGCTCAAATTGCTGATCTCAAGGAACAACTTGCAAAAAGTCAGGCTGAAGCTAAATCATTCAAAGCACAAGTGGTTGAACGGTCTTCTTCTTCCACCTCTGTCAATAATCAGCTGGCTCTTATCAGGACTGAAATATCAGATTTGAAGACATCTGCTGTACCAAAGCTTAACTCAATCCAGGAATCTCCAACATTATCAGCTGACGACATTTCAAACTTCTGCTCTCTACATACAAGAATGACTTCTCTTGAAGACTTGGTTGAAATGAATCATTCACTAGATTCCTCCAGATTTCTGAAGATAGAGACGGGTATGGAACATCTGAATGAAGGGATGAAGCACCTGTACTACATGATCAAAAATTATCACTGTCCCAATGAAGAACAAAGGACTTTCTTTGAAGGGCCGTCTGGTGGAGGCTCAGGCTCGGGAGGTGATGGAGGTCATGGAGGATCTAAGGGAAAGTCTGTAGAGGATTCCTCAACTAAGGGGGAGAAGAAAGGGAGAAGTGATAAGGGAAAAAAAAGAGTCGTCTACTGGAGGCACAGGGAAGCCTAATGATATCTACTATAGTGGAGAACAGGATGACTTTGATATTTGTGACGTTCCCACTGAACCAGTCTTGGAAGATAAAGATGGTTTCTTTGAAGCTGAGGAGGAAAGTGATTTTGGAGAATGGGAAGAGGAAGCTCCATTGGATCCTCTGTTTGAGAAAGAGTTTTAGCAGCAGCAGTCAGAGATGAAAAGAAAAGAAGCTGAACTCAAAAAGGTCTCCCAGATCATTGACATGAGGAAAGACATACAAAGAACGGAAACTCTTCAAAAGCAACATCTTCATGACATTAAGGCTCAAGAAAGGAGAAGAGATGTCAGACTAAAGATGGGTGAAAAATGGGATGAAGCTAGGAGAGTACTTGATATGCCTCAGCTGAGCACAAACAATGATAGACAGTTTCTACATCTTCTGGACAAGCTGGAGATCTCTAATCCAAACAATGACATGTACATGAATGCTATAAAGACTGAAGTCTCAAGGATCACAGCTGCCTTTGACAGATCCCTAAATGAGATAAGCATATTTGTATATTGTCAGAGCGAAGGATCTTTCAAGGTGTCACTTCATCTGTTTGAGAATCGTTCTTTGTCAGAGATTTGGGTTCTTCTCAACAAAGTCAAAAGAAGCTCAGAATTGAATGAAGTTCTTTGAGAAAGGCTCAAAGAGTTTGCCAACAGAGCTAGTCCTCAAGTGGTCAACAATCCTCATCAGGTAAGATTCTTTAAGTCTGACTGTCTTCAAATCTGCCAGCTCGATTCACAATCTCTTAAAGACTACTCAGCTAAGCATCTGGTCTGGATGGAACATCACTTAAGAACTGCTGGATATTCATCCATGTTGAAAACTCAAGCAGCTGATCTGATTCAAGCTTATTGTGAAAAGAATATTAAAAGGTACAATCAACTCAAGAATAAGCTAAAGACAGTTGGAGTTCAACCCGTTAGACCAGACAACTTCACATCAGAAAAGGATCGTGTCTTTGACAAGGAGTTGCTTCAAGATTTAGAATAAGGTGAAGTCAGAAGAGAGGACAACTGAATTCAATTAGCTCAAAACACAATGTAATATGATTAGAGCTTTATGAATCAAGATAGACTAATGTAGTTATATGTTCAGGCTAGAGAAACATCTATCTTGTATTCACTTGTAAATTTCTTTTGAAATCTGGAAAATGTTAAATATAATCCAGAACTTTTCTGCTATTTACCTTGCATTACTGTTTATATCTTTTTCTTATTTGTTAGTTGAGTTATCCTCTAGGTATTTGTTGTTATTGTCTAACAAGCAAATAGGGGGAGATTGAAAGGCATATGTTATAGCCTATATGTTTATTCGAGGATTTAACTCAACTCAAATAAGAATGTAATAAGTAAATAGTGGATCTATCGTCAAAGAGATCTCACAGAGTAACATATGTCAAAGGATTAAGTAACATTGTTCATCTACAGACTTGATGACTTAATTCACTGGAAGAAGCTCAAGAAATTGATCAAGCCTCAGTGATATAAATCAAGATTGTGGATTTAATCAAGTGACAGAGATCTCGTCAGGGTATCAATTAATTACAAGGATTTAGTCTGAAGAAAATCAAGAGTATCAAGGTCAAGGCATGAAGAAACGTCACAGAAGTTAGTCACTCATGAACCAGACAGTACATCGAGTGTCAACATTGAAGTGGTGGAATTGATTCGTAATTGACAGTGATTTTCAGAAGATTTTCAGAGGAATGGTTGCTGCTCAAGATTGGTATTAATTCTCTATTAATTAATTAAGCCATATAATTTAATTAAGAAAATAAATTAAATCTGCAAAGATTAATTTATTGATTAATTAATTCAGAATTATTATTTGATTAAAATCTGTTTTAATCCAGCAAGACTATCTTTTATATTAGGAAGACAATCGGTATGACAATCAATAGTCATACCGAATGTCATGCTAGTTCATTTGGATTGTCTTGCCGAAAGTCCTACCAGTTCAAACGAATGTCATGCTAGTTCATTTGGATTGTCTTGCCGAAAGTCCTACCAGTTCAAACGAATGTCATGCTAGTTCATTTGGATTGTCTTGCCGAAAGTCCTACCAGTTCAAATGGATTGTCATGCTAGTTCATTTGATTGTCTTGCCGAAAGTCTTGCTGATTCAATTGGATTGTTTTGTTTACTTAAACAACAGAAAGCAGATCATTTTCAGAAGAACACACAGCATTGAATATTCAACAGCAGAACACAGAACAAAAGAAACCTGCAGAGAAATTATTGCAAATTCACAGATCATTTATTTCTAGTATTTATTGTTAAATCCAATCCACTAGAAATACTTATCTTGTTCTTGTGTAACTATCTAGTGGATCGAAATCCCTAGAACTTAATCTCAAATCGCTTTTAGCATTTGATCTTTTTATTGCAAAAATAGAAAAGTTCATGTCGAATTTATTCTAGATTTGTAATAATTGATTTGAGATTAATCCCTTGTAAACGATACCGTTGTTGTAACACCTTTCAAGTTTAATAATAATTTTATTTAACTTGAATTTTGTTTCACCTTTTTTATTCCGCATTTTATTCGATTAAACGGTATTATTTGTATTCAACCCCCCTTCTACAAACATATTGAGACCTAACAATTGGTATCAGAGCTTTCTGATTAACGTACAAATCAAGATTCTAGACTTTTGTGTTTCTTTCACTCCTTGAAGTTTTTATTCACTCAAAAATTCATAATGACTACACAAAAAGTTGGAACCGTTAAAATTCCACTATTCGATAAAGAAAATTATGTTATGTGGAAAAAGAAGATGCTATTGTTTTTATAAGTTGCAAATTCCAAATATCTGGAAGTGTTAAAGAAGGGTCCTAAAATTCCGATGGTTATTGAACCAGAGGTAATAGAAAATGATGTGGTGATTACCAAAGCAAGAACTTATGTGAAAGATCCTGAGGATTTTTCTCCTGCTGAAAAAGAAGAAGCCTCCCTGGATGCTAGCCTTCAATTAATTTTAGTAGATTCCCTTGATCCCTTGATGAATAGACATGTGATGAACTGTAAAGATTCCAAACATATCTGGGAAACTATTGAGGTTATTAATGAAGGCACAGAGGAAGTTAGGGAGAACAAGTTAGAAATCCTGACCTCTGAGTATGAATACTTTAAATCCAATCCAGGAGAAGGAATCACTGAAGTGTTTGAGAGGTACAATGCATTGATCAACAACCTGAACATTAATGGTAAATATTATTCCATCAGGGAGGTCAACAAAAAGTTCCTTTTAACACTGGCAACTCATCTCAAACATAGAATCACTGCCATAAGAGAAGCAAGAGATCTGAGTGAGATTTCTTTGGAAAGGCTCTATGGTGTGTTAAAGACTTATGAGTTGGAGCAGATTCAGCAGAAGGAAGTTTACGGGAAAGGAAGAGTGGTCAGCACGTCTACTGCTCTAGTAGCTGTTGAACAACAACAACAACCACAATATCAACAACAATCTCAACAGTCAGAAAGAATGGTATAGTCTTCCAAGGTTGAAGAAAATGTGATAGTAGCAGAATTTAATCCTCCTACTATAAATCAATCTGGAGATGATTTTTATTCCTTGGAAGAACTGGAGCAATTGGAGGATGAGTCAATGGCCCTGATTGTCAAGAGATTCTCAAATGTCAGATTCAAAAGGAATCCCAAGTTCAAGTACAAGTCCAACTACAATAGATTCCAGAAAGGTGGATCTTCATCCTCTAACACCAGCAGTGGTGGGTACAAAACAGGGATGGTTGATCGAAGCACCATTCGATGCTTCAACTGCAATGAGTTGGGACACTTTACCACAGAATGCAGGAAGCCAAAACAAGTTAGGAAGAACTCTTACGATTCTAATCAGAAGAGTAAATCTGAAAGGGCTTACCTGGCAAAGGGAAGAAGCTGGGATGATACTGACAGTGAAGATGAAGAAGTTGGGAATCTTGCTCTCATGGCTAGTGATGCAAACACCTCATCGTCAAGAAAAGAGGTAAAATTTACTGATGCTGAATTAGTTTATCATCTAGGAGGTTCCTTAGATTGTGCTCGTCGTGATAATGAATTGTTAAATCAACAAATCAAAGACCTTGAGAAAGAGGTCAATGAATTAAGACTTGTGCACATTAATCAAGATAAATTAAAAGAACAAGTATCTTTTCTAGAGAATAGAGTTGACTGTTATAGACAACTCGAAACTATTCTCAAAGATAAGATCACCGGTCTTGAGGCTAAGGTTAAAGCATACTTTAATTCTTGTTCGAAGTCCAAAGAGTTTTACAATAAGCAAGCTGTTAATCAAACATCTGGAATAGGTTATGATTACAATGTTGCTATTGGAAAATTAGGCATAAACTCCCCTCCTCGTGTTTGTGCTAAAGGCAGGGAAGTACCACATGTGCTTAAGGGTGTTGATGAACCCCTCTATAAAGAATCAATTGCTGAACCATTTGATGAGACCTCATTTATTATTCAAGAAGAAATCCGTGTTGAAGATCATGCTAATGAGAAAGCTGTCTCCAAGTCAAGTGTGTCAAAGGTTCCAGTCAAAGTTGTGAAAGCAACTGAGACTAACTCAGACACACATGAGTTGGATAACACAAATACCATGTCTACCATGCATAAATTGCCTTGTATGACTATTGGTATGACAATCGGTAAGACTATACTGAATTGTCATACCAGTTGTCCTACTTAACATTTTTTTTGTTTCTTTTACTTTTTATCAGTTCATTTCCTTCTTTTCAAAATCCAACAGTTATCTCTCTCTCTCTCTCTCTCTCTCTCTCTCTCTCTCTCTCTCTCTCTCTCTCTCTCTCCGACCAAACAACAATTCCATCGCCATTGTCTTCCTTGCTCGAGTTTTTACTCAGCAAACTAAAACATCACTCCTGATATATACATACACGTATATACATACAGGAGTGCTGCCAAATTTTTTTTAAAATCTTTTGCACTTCGTTTTGTTCCCCTCAAAATTGTTTTGTGTTTGTTTGATTTTAGGTATTTTTATTTTAATTTCTGTTTTGTGTCTTGTGGTTTTTCAAATCTGCTTTTGTGAGTTAAGAATTTTAACGAGATACATTTCTTTCTAAATTTTTCGATTATAATTGATTTAATTCGAATTATTAAATTAATTTAATTAATTCGAATTTTCTTAATATTATTCTTAAAATTCTAAAGGTGTGTGTCTTATTATTATTTTTAAAATGGCTCTCAATTTCCAAATTGTTTCGCATAATCTTGTTGGTTACTTTAATCCACATAAATGTGATGTAAAAAAATTTAAGCCATGGATTAGATTTTTAAATGACCATTCGATTGTTAGCTCTGCTATTAAATCAAATGTGATTTTAAATGTTGATCTGCTCAGACTGATTTGCACAACCTCTACTGTGGCCGATGATTTTAAATCTTTTTCATTCACTGTGGCAAACACACAGTATGTGGTTGATGAAACAGTCGTCAATCGAGCTTTAAATTTTCCTATGGACAATTTCTGTAATTTGCCCTCTGAAAATGATATTTCAAACTTTTTCCATGCTATTCACTATCAGGGGGTAATTAATTTAACCAAGTTATCAAAATCCAATTTGGTGTCTGAATGGGACATTTTCTTCGATACACTTTCTAAAGTGTTTGCCAACTGCACTAAATCCAACTTTCACAACATCACTTCCACTCTGCAGTGTATTGGTCTTGCGGTTGTTTTCAATCAAAGGATCAATTTTGGCAAACTACTTTTACCCATTCTCTTGAGACGTCTCACTACTGCTTTACGTGATCATTCTACAAATCGTAGGGTCTCGTGTTACTATGCTCGTTTTCTCATGCTCATAGCAGAACATATTCTCTCACTTGAGCATAAAGCCCTTTTTGCTAACTCCGCAGTAACCGAACCCCCTCCTGTAAGCAAAAAGATTTACACCCGCCAAGACACAACTTTCAAATTCATGCAAGTTCCAGTACTTGTATCTGCTTTCATGGCCACTTATATTCCCTTACCTATCTTCAATATTCTTGGTCATGAACAGCAAGCTCAACCTCCAGTGGTTCAAACCACCCAGGCTCAAGCATCAGATGCTCTTCCTCTACAGGTAATAGTTCCTCCAACTCAACCTATTCCTACTTCTGTTGAAAGACCCCCAGTGGTTGATAGGACTGACCATGAAGTTATAGAACCACAGCTTCAATCCCAGGTCATAGAGCCAAACACAGAGTCACAACATATCTCAACCTCTCCCCCACTGTCTAAAATGTTGCCTAGAAGGTTAATAGGAAGTAGTTTGTTGGTGGATGTAAATGAACCCTCAGCTCTGCCTCCTCCGAAGAAAAGAAGAACATTTACTGAGGCATCTGAAAGCCCATCCTTGTCCTCCCAACAGGACATGGACTTTGAAATGGCCACTGAACAGTTATTAGAAACATCCTCTCAACAGGATGAATCTATTGAAATTCACCATAGGGCCATGACATCCTGTACTGAGTCAAGCACAATTCCATTACTCACAATGGAAGCATACAGACCAGTAGATGATACTCAGGACACGGAGCGAGGAGTGCACATAGAGTCGGTTACAGTGCCTGCCATAATTACGGCAGAAGAGCAGTCAAATGCTTCTGAGGGAAAATCTGACTCTCAGCCACCTTTAATAGGGTCATTTTCTCCCCTCCCAGATCCAACACCTCTGGCTCCCTCACGGGATTCTCCACTCGCAGATTTATCTGGAGAAAGTGGAGGGCAACTCGGTCAATCTATCCCTGAAGTAATTCAGACATCTATTTCACATGAAATGATAGGTTTGACTGAGGATCGGGACTCGCGAATTCCCATTGCACCACCACTGACCTCTCTTGAAGAGGCTAGGGTGATTTTAAATGCAGGTACAGAAGATCAGCCTCAGGAAGACTCCTCACGAGCAATTATATTGAGAGATAAACATGCACGTGAGTTGAGTGAATTAAACAGGAGAGATATTCAAATGAGCGCACACACAGACACAAACACTGAAAATCTGTTAGCTCGAATTGCTGATCTCAAGGAACAACTTGCAAAAAGTCAGGCTAAAGCTAAATCATTCAAAGCACAAGTGGTTGAACGGTCTTCTTCTTCCACCTCTGTCAATAATCAGCTGGCTCTTATCAGGACTGAAATATCAGATTTGAAGACATCTGTTGTACCAAAGCTTAACTCAATCCAGGAATCTCCAACGTTATCAGCTGACGACATTTCAAACTTCTGCTCTCTACATACAAGAATGACTTCTCTTGAAGACTTGGTTGAAATGAATCATTCACTAGATTCCTCCAGATTTCTGAAGATAGAGACGGGTATGGAACATCTGAATGAAGGGATGAAGCACCTGTACTACATGATCAAAAAGTATAACTGTCCCAATGAAGAACAAAGGACTTTCTTTGAAGGGCCGTCTGGTGGAGGCTCAGGCTCGGGAGGTGATGGAGGTCATGGGGGATCTAAGGGAAAGTCTGTAGAGGATTCCTCAACTAAGGGGGAGAAGAAAGGGAGAAGTGATAAGGGAAAAAAAAGAGTCGTCTGCTGGAGGCACAGGGAAGCCTGATGATATCTACTATAGTGGAGAACAGGATGACTTTGATATTTGTGACGTTCCCACTGAACCAGTCTTGGAAGATAAATATGGTTTCTTTGAAGCTGAGGAGGAAAGTGATTTTGGAGAATGGGAAGAGGAAGCTCCAGTGGATCCTCTGTTTGAGAAAGAGTTTCAGCAGCAGCAGTCAGAGATAAAAAGAAAAGAAGCTGAACTCAAAAAGGTCTCCCAGATCATTGACATGAGGAAAGACATACAAAGAACGGAAACTCTTCAAAAGCAACGTCTTCATGACATTAAGGCTCAAGAAAGGAGAAGAGATGTCAGACTAAAGATGGGTGAAAAATGGGATGAAGCTAGGAGAGTACTTGATATGCCTCAGCTGAGCACAAACAATGATAGACAGTTTCTACATCTTCTGGACAAGCTGGAGATCTCTAATCCAAACAATGACATGTACATGAATGCTATAAAGACTGAAGTCTCAAGGATCACAGCTGGCTTTGATAGATCCCTAAATGAGATAAGCATATTTGTATATTGTCAGAGCGAAGGATCTTTCAAGGTGTCACTTCATCTGTTTGAGAATCATTCTTTGTCAGAGATTTGGGTTCTTCTCAACAAAGTCAAAAGAAGCTCAGAATTGAATGAAGTTCTTCGAGAAAGGCTCAAAGAGTTTGCCAGCAGAGCTAGTACTCAAGTGGTCAACAATCCTCATCAGGTAAGATTCTTTAAGTTTGACTGTCTTCAAATCTGCCAGCTCGATTCACAATCTCTTAAAGACTACTCAGCTAAGCATCTGGTCTGGATGGAACATCACTTAAGAATTGCTGGATATTCATCCATGTTGAAAACTCAAACAGCTGATCTGATTCAAGCTTATTGTGAAAAGAATATTAAAAGGTACAATCAACTCAAGAATAAGCTAAAGACAGTTGGATTTCAACTAGTTAGACCAGACAACTTCACATCAGAAAAGGATCGTGTCTTTGACAAGGAGTTGCTTCAAGATTTAAAAGAAGGTGAAGTCAGAAGAGAGGACAACTGAATTCAATTAGCTCAAAACACAATGTAATATGATTAGAGCTTTATGAATCAAGATAGACTAATGTAGTTATATGTTCAGGCTAGAGGAACATCTATCTTGTATTCACTTGTAAATTTCTTTTGAAATCTGGAAAATGTTAAATATAATCCAGAACTTTTCTGCTATTTACCTTGCATTACTGTTTATATCTTTTTCTTATTTGTTAGTTGAGTTATCCTCTAGGTATTTGTTGTTATTGTCTAACAAGCAAATAGGGGGAGATTGAAAGGCATATGTTATAGCCTATTTGTTTATTCGAGGATTTAACTCAACTCAAATAAGAATGTAATAAGTAAATAGTGGATCTATCGTCAAAGAGATCTCACAGAGTAACATATGTCAAAGGATTAAGTAACATTGTTCATCTACAAACTTGATGACTTAATTCACTGGAAAAAGCTCAAGAAATTGATCAAGCCTCAGTGATATAAATCAAGATTGTGGATTTAATCAAGTGACAGAGATCTCGTCAGGGTATCAATTAATTACAAGGATTTAGTCTGAAGAAAATCAAGAGTATCAAGGTCAAGGCATGAAGAAACGTCACGGAAGTTAGTCACTCATGAACCAGACAGTACATCGAGTGTCAATATTGAAGTGGTGGAATTGATTCGTAATTGACAGTGATTTTCAGAAGATTTTCAGAGGAATGGTTGCTGCTCAAGATTGGTATTAATTCTCTATTAATTAATTAAGCCATATAATTTAATTAAGAAAATAAATTAAATCTGCAAAGATTAATTTATTGATTAATTGAATTAATTAATTAATTAATTCAGAATTATTATTTGATTAAAATCTGTTTTAATCCAGCAAGACTATCTTTTATATTAGGAAGACAATCGGTATGACAATCAATAGTCATACCGAATGTCATGCTAGTTCATTTGGATTGTCTTGCCGAAAGTCCTACCAGTTCAAACGAATGTCATGCTAGTTCATTTGGATTGTCTTGCCGAAAGTCCTACCAGTTCAAACGAATGTCATGCTAGTTCATTTGGATTGTCTTGCCGAAAGTCCTACCAGTTCAAATGGATTGTCATGCTAGTTCATTTGATTGTCTTGCCGAAAGTCTTGCTGATTCAATTGGATTGTTTTGTTTACTTAAACAACAGAAAGCAGATCATTTTCAGAAGAACACACAGCATTGAATATTCAACAGCAGAACACAGAACAAAAGAAACCTGCAGAGAAATTGTTGCAAATTCACAGATCATTTATTTCTAGTATTTATTGTTAAATCCAATCCACTAGAAATACTTTTCTTGTTCTTGTGTAACTATCTAGCGGATCGAAATCCCTAGAACTTAATCTCAAATCGCTTTTAGCATTTGATCTTTTTATTGCAAAAATAGAAAAAGTTCATGTCGAATTTATTCTAGATTTGTAATAATTGATTTGAGATTAATCCCTTGTAAACGATACCGCTGTTGTAACACCTTTCAAGTTTAATAATAATTTTATTTAACTTGAATTTTGTTTCACCTTTTTTATTCCGCATTTTATTCGATTAAACGGTATTGTTTGTATTCAACCCCCCTTCTACAAACATATTGAGACCTAACAATTACACTTAAAAATGTCTGAGAAATAATAATAAAAATGGACTAGTACGATTAAAATGACAAAAAGCTGGAAATGCCATGATCACCCTATGCATTCAGAACAAAGATCCAGGCAAAAATGGACATCTACTTCTCCTAAAAAAGAAACAAATGGGTGTAATTAGAATCCAGGTTTATCACTGAACTATATATCAGAAAAAATGTCAAGTTTATCACTTTTATATGTGGTAAAATAATAACAAACTGCTTACCAAATTTATTTTCTTGCTGGTATACCTAGCGGATCCTGGAGTATGTTCATGGTCCGTAATTTCTACCACATCAGGCTGTAAAAAAATATAGGCATTGAATCATCAATTGTGAATGATATGAGATACAAAAAATAAATAGTTTAAGAATCATATGATGAAATCTGAGCATTACAATAAGACTTACATTTACTGAGTTTGAAATTTCAGAGGCCACCGTATTTGCAGACATGGAAGATGTGGAGCCATTAGTATCATAAGCATCAATGGCATAGTAAATTGAACTGTTGAGGAGGATGTTATTATCATTGAGCTGAAATTGTAGTGTAATCTCTTTTCCTGTAATAGCCTTAATATACGGAGGATATGTTCCTGGATCCTAAAAAATAATTGATTCTAATAAATAAATTTATTATAAAATAGAAATTAAAAGCTGAATTTAAAACAAAGATACCATAATAACAAATTGGCATACCTCGTAACCCTCGGCAATAATTTCTGTTACTATTTTACCCACCAGTCATTTTGCAGCATGGTCATAGAGGACGAAATTAAACGCTTCTGTAGAGTCTTCTGCAAGTAGAAAAATCTTGAACCTAAATATTAAAAAAATGGATTAAGAACTTATATGATTTTTTGAAGTTTCATATAAATGTAAACTTGTTTAGTTTACAATTATACAACCTTTTTTTAGGAACATAATTGTTTTGATTGCATGTGGAGCATTTATATTTTCCTTCCAGTTTTGTGACTTCTCCAGAGCAATCCATCTTGCTGCAGCTACGGTACCACCAGCAGTCACTCTTCTCCACATTATTAACTTTCACTTTGTATAGGAAAATCACCTAAAAATGATTAATATATGATGAATAAAATTGTTTGGAAGTAATAGAAAAAAAATTAACTCAAATTTCTATACATATGTAGTTAGTAAAACTGTGTAAAGTAAATAATTAATTGATACCTTCAGAAAATTAGTTGCAGATTTCTCACTAAGTTCTTTTAGCTTGACAATATGAATAATATGAGAAATTGACCCTTCGGATTGAGTTGATGATGATATAGCTTTCCCCGAAGGAACATAACCTTCTTCACAGAGTCTAATTCGAGAAATAAAGTACATGTAATAATTTTGGTATTGAAAATAAATACTTACTAAAGAGCTATAATTACTCAAATGTGTCAGCAACGTTAACCTCTGTCTCATCTCAAAAACGACATCATGGTCCAGGTTTAGATAAATTTTGAAAGCGGGTACAGTGCTAATCTGAACAGAGGCTGCAACCAAGAAAGTTTGAAAATTAAGCTTCATTGTTGCAATATTTTTGATAGTTTTATTCATAAAGAGGTTGGTTCATTAAAAAATAACTAACTATGAAAAATCTTAAGTTTGGTAGTGGTCAATATGACAATCACTCGCTCTTCTTTTGGAATCTCTTTATAATGTGCATCAATTGCAATTGCAAGGTTAACCCACACGGTAACTTTGGAGGAATGCCTAGAAGAAAATAATAGATGAAGTAATAGTAAACATACAATACAAAAAGTATTATTAAATATATGTACACAAACAATAATCAGAAATAACCAAGAAAATTAATACCTTCTATCAATAATCCGAGAGTGGACAATGTCCCTTTGACCAAACTTAGTACCAATCTTGGAAAGCTCCTCAAAACTCTTTAATATTGCCATAACATCTACGATCAATCTTTACGTTAGACACTTTGCGTGGTAAAAAACTACTTGAAAATTTTAAAAAAGGATTGTGTCCTCAAAACCTATTGCAAATTATGGAAATTCTGCACCACCGTTTGCTTGTGCAACAACAAATAATTCACTCAGATCCATAAATTCAAACATAAACATCAACAGGATCTACAGTTGTCGTAGGTGAGAAATTAATTATTAACCTAGAGGAAACAGGTTTTAGTGTTTTAAGATCTTTTTTGGTGTAAAAATTAGAAAACACGTATACGCCACCCTCCACTATCTTATCAGAATGTATTTTCCATCAATCTGGATATATGTAAGCATGTACATGACAATCCTACATAAATAAACAATGGTGAAGAAGTGGTTAAACATAGCTAACATTTTATAAATAGATTGATATTTAAATATAATTTTATGTAACTATTATAAGTTAAAAATATAGATTTTACACTATCATCTAGCAGAATAGGGTTATATACCTTGATGGCATCGCTTGTAGTAGAAGAGTTTGGAACCGAATGCCACATTCGAGTTACTCTTGCCTAAATTTTCCAGGTGGTTCTAGAGAGGTCGAGAGAATATAGTTGATCAAACATTATTGCTAAAAATCTGGAAAACAGTATATTCAACAAATTAGTTCGAATCAATTCAACTTTTAACTACATGATAGATACATAAAAAAATCATGAGAAAATAGAAAATCAGAAATAGTTGAGTATTATTACGTTTGTGTAGTGGTTGTTAACTGTTCGTGGGAAGATATGATTTTGTGTGAAAGGATGAACATGGTTTATATATGTGACTGAGACATAATTAGTGGGAGAAATTGATGTAAATATCGACAAATCAGCACTTAATAACGGTTTTCATGATTCAAATAATAAATTAGTGATTTTCTAATCATAAAAGAATCAATTATAGCATGAATTATGGACATGTATGATATTATTTGGATTATTGATTTTGTAAATCATAAAAAGAATCAATTAAAACTATATCTATATTTTTGCAGGGTGTAATTTGCTAATAAATAATTTATATGACTATTTACTCTTATTGATTCATGTAATATATTAATCGCTACCAAATTATTGTTGAGGATATTAAATCTCAATAAAAATGTTAAATGTAATATATATGGAGTAGTGTGGCGAGGATAATAGTTTTTGAGGATATAAAATAAATGTTAAAAAAATCAAACATATTAAATGATTAATTGGTAAATTTTCTTTTAAAAGAGTAGAGAATAATTGTGATCAGCAAGATTGATGCTACATTCCTTATTTGTCTGAAGAATAAGGTGTCATTGTTGTTATCAACTTTCTTATCATGGTAGTTACCATGTTGGTTGCACGTCAAATCTGTTGGATAGTAAGTTGGGTTACCCGGAACCCATGGATAGTGGATGGAGTATCCCACTAAGTATAGTATTCTTTGTACTGCCATATTGAAATCGGCCGAACCCATAGGTTACAACTGGGTCAATATGGTTATTATAGACAATCCAGCTGAAATTTTCATGACAAAAAAGGCAAGCAAATAATTTAGCAGAGTAAAATAATGAAGGGTATATAAAGTAATTTGTAAATTCTAGTGCTAGTAAACATTAAGAATATATTGATTTTTACTTCACACATATATAAACCTTTGAGCTTACTGCAGGATAAAATGGCATGGCGATTTAAGAACATCAATAATCAGGACTTTGCCGACTTTCTTCCATTTTTTAGAATAAATTATTATGCCATCACTTGTTATATTTGTTGATTAAATTAATTACGTTGTATTAAAGCTTAAACACAATCTACCCAAGTACTAAAATTAAAATGCACAACTTAAGCAGGAACCAAGCAAATAATTTTGGCTAAACAACTGACGGAGAAAGAATAAGACAAACATTATCTCAACAATAATGGTTGTCGCGATAACTTTTTCTGTGCCGAACATTTTCAGATGTATGTTTTGTCTCATCAGGCATCACATTATATTTTTACGTGTGTTCTATTCTGTGCAATTGCTTTTAACATAGGAAACTATTGCAAAGTTTAACTATATGCGATATATAAAAACATTGAGCAAATATATAAGCATAACTTTTTTTTTATAACTTGCAAGTTTATTGGAAAAAATCTTCACACAGTCACTTTTTAAGTTCACTAAATAAATTTACTTCGAATAAATTTGCTTCGAATTTATAACATGGAGTTTATTGTATGACAATCATATACATAACTCACGAGCATGACTTACAGTGGCGGAACCAGAAAATGAACATAGCAGGGGCGAATTTGAGGCAATTTTTTTAAAAAATTATTAAAATTAATGTTATAACAAAGTTGTTTAGCAGACAATTATAAAAATGATAGATTATCATGTATGAACTTTAAAATCAAATGCCCTCAATAAGATCCATTGAACTTGTCTTTTCCTTTCTTCTTAATTTTGAAAGTCAAATCTTGATAAAAATAGTATATCCTCTATATATGTATCTCCAACTATAATCAATTTATACTTAATTTTTAAAGATCAAAATAAGTTGTATCCAAAAATATGCAGAAGAGTATATAATATGAGGTGAAAATTTGGATGGACACCACAGAGAAGTTTGGGTGGGCAGATGACCCCCAGCCCCCGTGGTTCCGTCTCTGATGACTTATGTAATATATCAAAAGAATTACGAGAATATGGGATAAATTTAATTTAATATTTGGAGAGGCAATCCGAAATCAATATTTATAATATTTAAAAGATTATATTTACCTCAATATTTAAATTTATAATAATCAATGTGGAAAATTAGTAATTAGAATTCGAAACTAATCAAAGTAATTAATCGGAGAAAAAAATTGATGTAATTTGAATATTTTAGTCATAATTATTTCTATTCTTTTATTTAATTTGTTATTTATTATTTATAAATAATTTTTTTAATATATTATATAATATATAATTACTTAAATTTAAATAAAGTTTCATTTCATATAAAATAATTAATTTACAAAATACTAATCAAGAGAAAATTATTGTTATGGATAAAAAACTAAGGTTATTATTTGCTGTATTTATTACTAAGATTCGGGAGCTCAAGGCCTTTAATGGCTGCTCTCGTATTTCGTGGCTCGATCTGCCTTTATGAGATGCCTACGTATCTCTGTGAATTAGAGAATCAAGCCAAAAAACGTAGTTCTGATTTGTGGGGTGAGACCCCTTATATAGATGTTGGGAGTCCTTGAATTGAACTTGGTATAGGAGACCTGGTGGGCAAGTCTCATAATTAGAATGGACTTTGGAGTCCTAGATAGTAGGAAACTGATTCCTTATCCTTTTAGGTCCCCTTGAGGCTAATCTATAAGGATTTATATCCTTATCAGGACTCTTCTCAATAGCTGATTTTTCTCTTATTAATCAATTACGAAATTAATTAATAATCAGGGCTTTTGGGCCTTCATTAGGCCTGATCTAGCCCATCAGGCTTAACCTTTCCGGTCTGAGTATCACATATCTTTTTATTGGGCCTAGCAGCCCATGCCTTGCAGTATTTAATTATACTATCACAATTTATTTACCCCTATCATTTGCCCCCCAACTTTTGGGAAACATTGATTAGGTTTCGCAGAAGTTAAATCTACTCGTTCCCTTACAGGGTTTTGTTTTTGCATAAAGTGTGGAGCGGCCTACACATTTACAATGAATTTTCCTTTTATTCATAAATCATCTTAATTTCCAGGAATTTTTCCCTAATTTTCTGGGATTTTCCCTAATTTTCTGGAATTTATCCTTAATTTCTGGATTTTTCCCTTAATTTCTGGGATTTGTCCTTAAATTTTCTGGATTTATTCCTTATTTTCTGGATTTTTCCCTTAATTTCTGGGATTTGTCCTTAAATTTTCTGGATTTATTCCTTATTTCTGAAAATATTAACACTTTTCAGAAAATATTTAAGGAATTTCCTTATTTCTGAATTTTTTCCCTAATTTCTGGGATTTATCCTTTAATTTTCTGATTTATTCCTTATTTCTGAAAATATTAACATTTTTCAGAAATTATTTAAGGAATTTCCTTATTTTTCTGGATTTTTTCCCTAATTTCTGGGATTTATCCTTTAATTTTCTGGATTTATTCCTTATTTCTGAAAATATTAACATTTTTCAGAAATTATTTAAGGAATTTCCTTATTTTTCTGGATTTTTTCCCTAATTTCTGGGATTTATCCTTTAATTTTCTGGATTTATTCCTTATTTCTGAAAATATTAACATTTTTCAGAAATTATTTAAGGAATTTCCTTAATTTTCTGGATTTTTTCCCTAATTTCTGGGATTTATCCTTTAATTTTCTGGATTTATTTCTTATTTCTGAAAATATTAACATTTTTTAGAAATTATTTAAGGAATTTCCTTATTTTTTTTTATTTTTTTTTTTGTAATTTTCCAGGATTTTTTCTTCCCTTTTTCTTCCTTTTTTCTTCCTTTTTTCTTCCTTTTTTTTATACAATTTTCGACCAGGAATCCATTCGACCAGGATCCTGGTCGAATTAACCTCCATATTGCCCTGGTCAACAGCCTTTCGAGCATGAGTATTTCGAGCAGAAGTCCTGGTCGAATTTCGGCCAGGATTTTTTCCCTTTTTTTGTTGTTTTTTTTTTTTTTGAAATATTTCCACCAGGAATTTTCGAGTAGGAAACTTCTGTTTCGGTCAAGATTCCATTTTTGACCGAATTAGCCCCCTTTTAGATGCCCAGGTCGACGATATTTCGAGCTCGAAGATTTCGACCAGGAATTCTTCACACTTTTTGGTCGAATTGGTCCTGGTCCTGGTCGAATTAAGGCCTTTATTTACCCTGATCGACAGGATTTCGACCTCAAGCAATTCGACCAGGACTTCTTTGTGTTTTCTGGTCGAACAGGTCAGGAATATACACATGAATTTGGGCCCTTAAAACTGGGCTGATCTTTGGGCCTTAATTTAGTGGGCCTTATCCCTGGGCCTCCCACATCAATTATATATGCCCTTTACTGGGCTCGTTTCTTATTGGGCTAACTTTTATTTTTAACTGGGCTTCTTTTTTATTGGGCTTCAGAGGCCTTTCAATTGGGCTCCCAACTCTGGGCTTTCAATTTGGGCCAAAAATTTAGCTGGGCTTCTTTTCACCCTTTTTTCCTAAAAATCAAGTGGGATTCATACAAGGCTTTTCAAACACTTGGGTTGTCAACTGGGCATGATTATTTCCTCAGGAACATTTTGGTCTTGATAAATATTTTTGACCGAATTAACCTCCTTTTCTAGCCTTGGTCGAAGCCTTTTCGATCTCAACTAATTCGATGATGAATACAACATGAAACCTGATCGAATTGGGTCTGGAATTTGGGATATATTACTTTCTGTGACTCCATATATTTGATTTGGGCCCTAAGTCTGGGCTGGATTTTTTTCCAATCTCAAATTTGAGCCTAAGATTTGGGCCTGAATTCTTTTATGGGTACTTTATTTTTATCCCTGGGCCTTTTCTAAACCAGGCCTTTACCTTGGGCCTTCCCCTTTTTTGACTGGGTTTTTGTATTAGGCCCCTTACTTTTAACTGGGCTTCTTTGGTCCACCCTAAATTGGTCTTTAATTTGGGGCCACTTAATTTTCAGCTAATTGGGCCCTTTTCTGGGCTTACCTCTTATTGGGTTGATCTTTGCCCTAAACCTGGGCTAGATTTATGAAACCTTGTATTGGGTTTCAACTTGGGCCCTTCTGGGCTTTGATCTTTAATTGGGCACTTAGTATTGACCCTGGGCTTGATTTATTGATCCCTATACTGGGTTTTTTCCTAATTCAAGTAGGATTAGGCCTTGTTTTTGGGCCTTCATTTATCCAAATCCTTTTTGGATTTGGGACTTATTTCTGGTTTTTGAAGATAATATTCATATATTTTTTCTTCCAGTTTTTGGACCCCGGGTGCTGGGCTTTGAATATTTGGGGCCCTTATCTGGGCTTGGCATACTTCCAGGCCCAACAAGATTTAACCTTTTTTTTTGAATTGGGCCTTTTTATAGGGCTTTCATATCATGCATCTAATTTACTTGCCATGCCATAGAGATTCAAACATATTTCGAAAAATTCTCTGAGCTTCAAAAATTGTTTGGGATTCATCCCTTACACAAGTCTTAATAAACTTCATAATAAGACATATAAATCCTAAGCAAGCAAAGCTTCAAGGTGCTTTTCAACCTACTCTCCATCATGACAAGTGAGAATCGTATCCAACTGCCCTACACATAGTAAACCTTCAGGTTTTGTGCATGCCAAGTTATCGGGACTTCAAAACCATCCATAGTCTCCAGCTTGTAGGTTCCTCTACCCTGAACACTCTTAACTTTGTATGGCCCTTCCCAATTTGGGGCAAGCTTCCCTTTCTGCCCTACATCAGAAGCTTCCACCTTTCTAAGGACCAAATCTCCTTGCTTGAAGAACCTTTCCTTAACCCTTAGGTTGTAATAGAACGAGGCTTTCTTCTGATAGTCCACTATCTTTGCATGTGCTTCGTCCCGTACCTCATCAATTAAGTCCAAGGCTAATCTTTTCCCTTCCTCATTTTCTTCAGCATTAAAAGCCTGGATTCTTGGAGAGGAATGTGATATTTCCACTGGAACTACTGCTTCTGCCCCATATGCCAACATGAAAGGAGTTGCTCCTGTCGTGACTCTACAGGTGGTCCTATAGGCCCATAATATGGGAAGTATCTCATCCACCCAATTATTTCTTGACTTCTCGATCCTCTTCTTTAGTCCATCCAGGATTATTCGATTTGCTACTTTCGCTTGCCCATTGGCTTGTGGGTGAGCCACAGAGGTGAATCGTAACTCAATTTCATTTTCTTCGCAATACTTCTTGAATTCCCCGTTGTTGAATTGTGTTCCATTGTCAGTGACGAGGATACGGGGAATTCCATATCGGCACATAATGTTTCCCACAGGAATTGTGCAACCTGCTTAGTTGTGATTTTGGCCAAAGGTTTGGCTTCGATCCACTTGGTGAAATAATCAATGGCTACAATCAGAAACTTCCTTTGTGCCGTGGCCATAGGAAAAGGCCCTAGAATATCCCTCCCCCACATAGCAAAGGGAATAGGCGAGTTGATAGAGGTCAGCATCTCGGGGGGTTGTCTAACAACTGGTGCATGCTTCTGACAGCGATCACACTTCTTCACATATTCTTTGGCATCAGCCATCATTTCTGGCCAATAGAAGCCTAAACGGGTTATTTTATGAGCCAAGGCCCTGCCCCCCAAGTGTTGTCCACAAATACCTTCATGCACTTCCTTTGAGAGCCAAGCGTGCCTCATCAGGCCTGAGACACCTTAAGTAAGGAACCAAAAAAGATCTTTTATACAGAATCCAATCTATCAAAGAGTATCTTAGTGCTCGAACAGTTAACTTTCGTGCTTCAGTTGCATCGCTTGGCAACCATCCGGTTTGAATGTGAGCCTTAATGGGATCGATCCATGACGTTCCCAGGCCTATGGGAGCCACAAGCTTAACATCTATGCTTCGCGTCTTTAAAACACGGAAGTACACACTTCCTGAACTTTCTTCTATCTCAGATGAAGCAAACTTTGATAGCGTATCTGCCTTAACATTTTCTTCCCTTGGAATATGTTCAACATGGCATTCATTAAATTGGGTCATCACAGCCCTTATTAGGCGGACATACTTAGCCATCGTATCATCCCTTGCCTCAAATTCTCCCTTTACCTGGGATATGATCAGCTTCGAGTCTCCACGGACCTTTAAGTTTTTGACTCTAAGTGTCCCAGCTAGACCAAGGCCAGCTATCAGGGCTTCATACTCTGCCTCATTATTTGTGGTTGGGAAGTCTAGCTTCATAGCATACTCAATCAAGAACCCATCAGGGCTTTGCAAAACCAACCCTGCTCCACTGGAGTTTGTTTTTGATGCTCCATCAAAATAGAGAACCCAATATTCTTTCTCATCCTTCTCTTTGCCCCCATTATCGACTCCCTTGTCTTGAGGTACGGCATCTTCCTGCCCCCCGACTTCTTGGTTGGGTATAGTACATTCCACCAGGAAGTCAGCTAGTGCCTGGGCTTTTATTGCCATACGTGGCTTATATTTGAGATCGAACTCTCCCAGCTCTATTGCCCACTTAATCAATCTCCCACTTGCCTTGGGACTGTGAATGATATTTCTCAGTGGCTGATCTGTCAGCACCTCAATCTGATGAGCCTGAAAGTATGGACGCAGTTTTCTCGAAGCCATTACCAAGGCTAGAGCAAACTTCTCAATAGTTGAATAATTCAATTCAGCACCATGCAAAATTTTGCTGACATAGTATACGGGTTTCTGGACTTTCAGTTCCTCCTTAACCAACACCGCGCTCAAGGCGCTTTCTGAAACAACCAAGTACAAGAATAAAACTTCATTCAGAACTGGCTTGGCCAACAACGGGGCTTGGGCCATGTACTTCTTTAAATCTTCAAATGCCTTCTGATTTTCCTCACCCCATACAAAGTCTTTGATGTTCTTCAGTGACTTGAAGAATGACAAGCACTTGTCTCCTGACTTGGAGATGAATCGTCCTAGCGCAGCAACCCTTCCTGTGAGCTTCTGAACATCCTTGACAGTTTTTGGGGGTTCCATGTCCAGGATTGCCTTTATTTTATCGGGGTTAGCCTCAATTCCCCTCTTTGAGACCATCAATCCCAAGAATTTTCCAGATCCTACTCCGAAAGCACATTTCGTAGGATTCAACATCATCTTGTGGTACCTCAGGACCTCAAAAACTTCCCTCAAATGGGTTATGTGATCAGTCTTTACTAGACTCTTGACTAACATGTCATCAACATAGACTTCCATAGTCTTACCAATGAGATCCTTAAAAATTTTGTTTACCAGCCTTTGATAGGTGGCTCCTGCATTCTTGAGACCAAACGCCATAACAAGATAACAATAAACACCAAAGTCAGTGATGAATGATACCTTTGGAATGTCATCCTTATGCATTTTGATCTGGTTGTATCCGCTAAATCCATCCATGAAACTCAGCATCTCATGTCCAGCAGTGGCATCAATCAAAGTATCAATTCTTGGCAGTGGAAAACAGTCTTTGGGGCATGCATCATTCAGATGAGTGAAGTCTATACACATCCTCCACTTTCCATTAGCCTTCTTCACCATTACAGGGTTTGCTAACCACTCCGGAAATTGAATCTCCTCAATGAAACCAGCCTCTAAGAGCTTTTCTACTTCTTGTTTTATAGCCTCTTGCCTTTCCGGGGCAAAATTTCTTTTCTTTTGTTTCACTGTCTTCCGGCTTGGATCTACGTTTAGCTTGTGAGTAATTAACTCCAGGTCTATGCCTGGCATATTAGCTGCTGACCATGCAAACACATCACTATTTCCTTGCAAAAATTTCACTAATTTCCCTCTAAGGGGCTCCTCTAATGTGGCTCCAATGAAAGTCATTCTCTCTGGATTCTCGGGGTCTAAAGGAACCGAAACCAATTCTTCTGCTGGCCTTCCTCTATTCTCGTCATTTTCTGGAACATCCATATCTTCAATAGGAAGAACCTGCCCCCCGACTCCATCTGCCCTCAAAGAGGCCACATAACAGCTTCTAGCCATTTTTTGATCTCCTCTCTCTTCTCCAATCCCGTTTCGGGTGGGAAACTTCATGACTGAATGGTAGGAAGAGGGGACTGCATTGAAGACA
Source organism: Apium graveolens (assembly GCF_009905375.1). NCBI lineage: Eukaryota > Viridiplantae > Streptophyta > Magnoliopsida > Apiales > Apiaceae > Apium > Apium graveolens. The sequence goes on from NC_133657.1 coordinate 87,761,573, forward strand.
TGTATCCCTGTTCTCCCCATGATAGCATTATAAGTTGAACTAGCCTTTACCACCACGAAATCCAGCATCTGCGTTGCTTGCCTTGGTTCTGTACCTATGGTGGTTGGCAACTTGATTATCCCTTCTACAGGACACTCTACTCCAGCAAATCCATATATCGGCATGTCGGTTGGTGTTAACTGGGAATCGTTATACCCCATCCTTAGAAAGGCGTCATGGAGCAGGATATCCACAGAAGCACCATTATCAACAAGGACCCTCTTGACCGGGCTGTTTCCTATTATCGGTGTTATGACCAGCGGGTCGTCATGAGGAAACTTGACTCCCTCTAGGTCAGAATCATCAAAAGCCAATGTTACTTCTGTCCTGACCCTCTTCGGGGCTTCTCCAACAATATGCATAACCTCCCTAGTATATGCCTTTCTGGAATTTTTGGACAATCCAGCAGCAGTTGGACCTCCAAAGATCGTGTTTATCACAGGTCCTCGAGGGCGTCGCGGTCCTCCAAAAATTGCATTTATAACCGGCCCTCTAGGTTGGGAATTCAGCCCCTGATCGTCTTGGTCCCTCCTACGATCTTCAAAGTTCTTCCTTCCATTATTATTTTTGTCCCCTCCTTCTCCAGTATACTTGTTCAATCTTCCTTTTCGAATCAAAAACTCAATTTCGTCCTTCAATTGCCTGCACTCATCGGTGTCATGGCCAACATCTTTGTGGAATCTACAATATTTGCTCTTATCTAGCTTGGCTGGATCGGCCTTCAAGGGCTTAGGCCAACGAACATCTCGATCTTTCTCGATCTCCATCAAGATCTGGCTTCTGGGAGCATTCAGCTTAGCGTATTCGGTAAACTTTTGCCCAGGTCCTCCCTTCTTGGGGGTTGAATCAGGGTTTTGTTCGGTTCTAGGATACTTATCCTTAGCGATATACTCCAGATCAGTTTTCCGCTTCTTGCCTCCAGTGGGCTCATTACTTACTACGGTCTTCCTCATGCTTTCTTCAACCTTGATATACTTCCCTGCCCTCTCTTGGAGCTGCAACATATTTTCAGGGGGACGTTTGGCCAAGGACATTTTGAAAAACTCATCCCTAGTTCCTTGTTGCAGTGCTATCATAGCTACCTTATCATCAAGGTCTGGGACTTTTAAAGCCTCCTTTGTAAAACGATTCAGGTAATCTCTCAAGGATTCCTTAGCTTCCTGCACAATACTCATAAGAGATGCTGAACTTTTCTCATGGACTTTTCCACTGATGAACTGCTTAATAAAAGCCTGACTTAACTCTCTGAACGATCCAATAGAGTTTGGGGGCAAGCGACTGTACCATCTTTGAGCCATACCCGAAAGGGTTTGAGGGAAGGCCCGACACTTTATAGCATCATTCACGGGTTGCAGCAGCAGTGCATTAGAGAACGTCCTAACATGATTAGCGGGGTCTCCCGTGCCATCATAGGCTTTGATAGTGGGCATCTTGAACTTCCTTGAGATATGGGCATTCATTATCCCTTCAGTGAAGGGTGGAGTTAGATCATCAGGATCTCCAAGGGGAAGGAGATTGCTTGGATCAGTTCTTGGGACAGCAACCCTTCTTCTTACCGGACCATCCAGGTCTATGACAGGAGGAGGATTTCTCCCCCTAGGAGGTATCTGGGGTCTGGTGGCCTGGTGAGCCTCCAAATCACGCCTCAACCTTTGGATTTCAGCCTCATGAGCCCTGATCCTTTCCTGCACTTCTTGGGAATTCGCCCCTGGGGTGCTTTGGGGGCGTTGCCTTCCATTGGCTATTGGCTTTTTTCCAGGACGCCTCCTTCTCGGGGCCACTTCATCATCCGAAGATTCGGAGTCTCTCTCAGTGTAAGGACCAGAAAATTCCCGATACTCAGGGATAGGACCCAAACCTCGTATATAGGGGGGCGACTGCCCTCGTGCTTCGCTTCGCCCAGCATATCCGCTTCCTCCAACCTCAGGGTGAAGGGGCATCCCATAAGGGGGGTTAGTAGCAACAATAGTTGAATATTCATACCCGATGGGTCGAGAATTCATAGGTATATGTACTTGTTGAACTTGAGGATTCGTACCTTGAATAGTCGGGGGAGTTGTCCCTTGTGGTTGAGGTTGAGTTGCCCCTGTCTGGGCTTCCCCTTGAGCAGATGCATAAGTGGAGTGGGGAGGAATCTCCACGGTTGACGAAATCACCTGAGTTGTCCCTGATGGTGTTCCTTCCTCCAGAGCTCCAATTGTTCTCCGTGTTCTCGCCATGGTTGTTGTTGTGCTTTCCCACAGACGGCGCCAAATGTTATGGATAAAAAACTAAGGTTATTATTTGTTGTATTTATTACTAAGATTCGGGAGCTCAAGGCCTTTAATGGCTGCTCTCGTGTTTCGTGGCTCGATCTGCCTTTATGAGATGCCTACGTATCTCTGTGAATTAGAGAATCAAGCCAAAAAACGTAGTTCTGATTTGTGGGGTGAGACCCCTTATATAGATGTTGGGAGTCCTTGAATTGGACTTGGTATAGGAGACCTGGTGGGCAAGTCTCATAATTAGAATGAACTTTGGAGTCCTAGATAGTAGGAAACTGATTCCTTATCCTTTTAGGTCCCCTTGACGCTAATCTATAAGGATTTATATCCTTATTAGGACTCTTCTCAATAGCTGATTTTTCCCTTATTAATCAATTACGAAATTAATTAATAATCAGGGCTTTTGGGCCTTCATTAGGCCTGATCTAGCCCATCAGGCTTAACCTTTTCGGTCTGAGTATCACATATCTTTTTATTGGGCCTAGCAGCCATACCTTGCAGTATTTAATTATACTATCACAATTTATTTACCCCTATCAATTATAAAAACTAACCGATTTTTAAAAATAATCATAAAAATTAATAGAAATTCTAGAATCATCACATACTTTATGCAAAATCATGGAGAATTAACCGATTAAATGGATAATTTTTAAACCATCACACTAATACTTAATTTTGATCGGTTCTTCAACTTTTTAAATATTTTCATTAAGAGATTAATGATCTTAAAATTAATTATAGATAATTATCAAAAATTAAGTTCTATAATAAAATTAAGGTTATTTTTTAAATGCAGGATGTAATTAACGTAAGATTAAAATACTTTCTTTAAAGTTAACTTTAGAATTTTTTTTCATCCCATTAAAAATAGAGAGAAAAAATTAAAAAATAGAAAATGAAAATAGCGGAGGCTCAGATCTGTAGAATATCAGAGGCAAGAGGGGGTAACACCGCCATGGCTGCAACGCAATCCGGGTCGCCCCGCCAAGATACGGGTCACATTCACTCTCCTACCAGATTTAACCCCAGAAAAAACAAATATTTAATCTTCACAGCCTCTTTATATATTTTTTTTTTCTTGTGATAACTGTAATAGCAGCAGCAGCAGCAGCTGATAATACAGAGGATGATGATGATGATAAATATGTAAAACCAGAGACTTCTGTAGAAATCTCTCTTTCTTGTCTGTCTATATAAATGCATAGATATAAAAGGGCTGTTGATCTGAGAAATGAAATCACGGGCTAGAAAGATGAAGAAGAAGTGGTTGTTATTCTCACGAGTCTTGACAGAGAGGGGCAACCACCCTTGGAAACATCCCCTTCTCTCCGCCGCCTCATTCTTTTAACCGGGGTTGGGTTAATTTTACCTTAGCTCTCCTCCACTAATAACCATCCGTTTTATACTGACTTGTTTTACGTTTTTTTTTTTCATTTTTAAACTCTCGTATTCATTTGAGATTTTAATGAATTGTTAATAATATATGAATTTTAATGGATTTTGAAAATTCATGAATTATTTAAATTCCACATGATAGCCCATAATAAGTCAGGCCCAATTGAAGAGACCCAGGGCCCAAACATAAGATCCCAGGACACGTGGCGGCATCACCACCGTCCAGGTTCCCGGGATCCAGAACGTTCCTACGCTCTGGATCTGATAGTACTCTGACGGATTCAGCGTTGACCTTGGGGAGCCCAGGACACGTGGCAACATCACCACCTTCCAGGCACCCGGAATCCAGGACGTTCTTACGGTCCAGATCTGATAGTACTCTGACGCATCTCAGGCGTCCAGATGCCCTAAAGTCCAAAAGGCCAACCTACGGTCCAGATGAAAAGGGACAAACCCCTAAACCCTAGTAGGAGGCCTATAAAAGGTAGAACAGAAGGAAGGTTACAGGTTACAAGCTGATATACTCTCTCTCTCTCACACATATACTTACATGCACACACGTACTCTTCACAAACATATCTGCATAATCCCAACTTTGCCCTTCTTCTCCTCAAAACCCTTTCTCATCCTCACGCCGGAGGTGCCGCGGGGACGCCACCCCCCTCCGGTTCTGTTTTGCAGGTTCCCACCCTATAGCTACACCGCACACGGCCGCCGTCACAACCTAAAAGGAGTTTGAGCTCGGGCCCTACAAGGAGAAGGTTCCGGGGTGATCTGGGATTATCATTGGCGCTAGAAGGAGGGGAACCCACCTCCCAGAAACGTGAAACACCATCTCCCAGTAAGAACGCTAATACCCATCTCTCAGACCCGTTTCTACAAGGTTTATTATTGTAAATTCATAGCATTTCCAAGTAACCATGACTACGAGAAAAAGCAAAGCAGCAGTTTCCGCCTCTTTCCTACCGCCTCCTCCCCAACCCAGGGATGGAGACATGGAAGACCTGGACGAAGGGTTCCCCATAACCCGGACTCCCTCTCAAAATCTCCAACCAGGTAATCAGAGAATAGTCATTGAAAAAGTTGCCCACAAACACACAGGGATCACCACAAACCCATGGGGAAGCATGACCCCGGAACAGATACAGGCGGCTATGGACCTGTGGAAGGAAAAGCAGAACGCCGAGCCGGAGACCCGCCCAGGGGATCAGCGAGAGCGGTCTAAAGAACAGTCCGGAGAATCTCGGGGATCCGTCTTCGACCGGATTGCGAAGAATTTAAAAAAGCCACCAGAGGACGCTAGAGATGAAATAAGAAAAGCTGCCCTCCGGGAGAGAATCCGGAAAGAAGAAGAAGCTAAAGCCCAAGAATCTATAGAAAGGAGGATCCGGGAGGAGGAGGCCAAGCTAAAGAGAAAGGCCCACCGGATTCATGTTTCCTCAGACTCAGAGCCGGAGAAGGAGTCCAAGCAAGAACAAATGGCCCGGGCCCTTCGAGACCTTAAAAGGAAAGTGGAGGGCGACATGGAAGTAGGGGCAGCAGCGACCCCGTTCACAAAGAGTCTGGAAGCCACCCCTAGAGAGTCAGGGCTGAAGCACTTCAATTTTGACTCTTTTGACGGGCTGGCTGACCCTGAAGAGCATCTGAACTATTTTGAGCAAATATCCAATATTTATGATTACAGCGACCTGACTAGATGCCGATTCTTCGCATCAACACTGAAGGGGGGCGCTCAGAAATGGTTCAGCCGCATACCATCCCGGAGTGTGGACTCCTGGAAAGACTTCCGCGAGATATTTTTGAAAAGATTCAGGGCCAACCGGATGAACGAGCTGCAGATGTGTCATCTAGAAACGATCCAACAAAGAAGCAAGGAACCCCTTCCGGAATTCATCAAAAGATTCCAGGAAGCAATCAACCAACTCTCCAACTTAGAAAAAAAGGAGGCAGTAAACATCTTTTGAAGAAACTTGCACCCGATATCTTGTGAAGGCTATGTCAAAGACCTGATTCACAGGGAGCCCCAAAGCCTGGCGTCAGCATATGCATTGGCATCAAAGTTCATAAAGGAAAATGATTTCCTCAAATCAATGAAGATGAACAGAAGAATACAAGACGATAACGAGTCTCCGGAGCGACGCTCGTCGTCCCGGAGAGACAAGAGATACAAGTTTGACAGGCAAGCCAACTACACCCAGCAGTCCCGGGAACCCCACCCCGGGAAACGTACCCCGAATCAAGAAAAAATGAAAGGAAACAAAAGGCCAAGAAGGAACCCAAGCCGGAACCAGAGTGGACACCCCTCAACAGGCCCCGGGCCGACGTTTTGCGTGAAGTCAAGGGCAAACCATTTTATTATCCGCCAAAACCCTTGCTAGCGCCGCCCGAAAACAGGGCCCGGGACAAGCATTGTGGCTATCACGAAGATCATGGCCATACTACTGAAAATTGTTTCTCCCTCAAGATGTTCATAGAAGACCAAATCAAGAAAGGAAACATGAACCAGTATCTTCAAAGGGGCTCGAATGACAAAGACAGAGCCCCGGGAAGAGGCAAAAATGTGGTGAGTGTTATTTTCGGTGGCACAGCCTCTCCACCGCGGAGCCCGGATCGGGAGAATGATGTGATGATGATCCAGACTCGGGAGGACGAACCGATTTGCTTCTCTTATTCTGATTATGAGGGCCTCGATCCGGATGACAACTTGGCATTAGTGGTGACCCTCGACGTCGCAAACAACGAGGTAAAAAGAATTCTAGTTGATAATGGTTCATCTGCTAATATCGTATTCGAGCACACGCTTAACAGGATGGAGCTTGGACACCTCAGAATGGATCCCTGTCTTGAAGACCCTTTGTACGGATTCGGGAACACCATGATTCCAATCCGGGGTATCATCTATCTTCCCATCATATTTGGAACCGCACCCCGAGAGGTCTCCCATATGATGAAATTCTATGTGATAAGCGCAACCTCCTCATACAATATGATCCTTGGTAGGCCCACTATCACCAAGCTCAGGGCGATCCCCTCAACTATTCACTTAAAACTCAAGTTCCCCACCCCAGGAGGCACTGGAGAACTGAAAGGAGATAGGGAAATGGCTGGTAAATGCTATGGTCAAGCACTCGTCATGGCAGAAACGGAACCGGAAAACCAGAAGAGAATAATGTCCCTGCCCAAGGGACAAAGCAGAAAGAAGCATCGAGAACACCTTAGTAAAAGGGCCCGTTTGGATGAGAACATGATCGAAGACTCCGGATACAGCATAACCAACGCTGATGCCCGGATTCAAAAGTTTGTAGAGAGCAAGGAGAAGACGAAGGTAGAACCGGCCCAACAGACAATTGAGGTAGATTTGGAACCCGGGAACCCCACCCGAAAAATCAAAATCGGAAAAGGCTTGGAAACCACATTCCAAAAGGAGCTTATCAACCTACTAAAAGAGCACGCTGACGTATTCGCCTGGTCCCCGGAAGACATGCCAGGGATCGATGAATCCGTGGCCATGCACAGTCTGGATGTAGATCCAAAGCAAAAACCAATCAAACAAAAGCGAAGGAACTTCGCCCCGGAAAGGCAACAGGCAATCGACCAAGAAGTCGAGAAGTTGTTAAAGGCAGACATAATCTGTGAAATTAAGTATCCGGACTGGCTAGCAAACGTTGTGCTGGTCAAAAAACCCAATGGCAAGTGGCGAATGTGCGTGGATTATCCAAACCTCAATTCAGCATGTCCTAAAGACTCTTACCCCCTGCCCAATATCGACCAGCTGATAGACGCAACCTCGGGCCATGTCATGTTAAGTTTTATGGATGCCTTCTCGGGTTACAACCAGGTCAAGATGAATCCGGCAGACATTGCAAAAACGGCATTCATCACACACCGGGCCGTCTACGCTTTTGTTATGATGCCGTTTGGGTTAATCAACGCCGGAGCAACATACCAAAAAATGATGAATACCATCTTTAAAGAGCAACTGGGCAGGAACATGGAGTCTTACATTGATGACATGATCGCCAAGTCGGTCACAATCTCAGAACACATCCAGGACCTTCGGGAGTGTTTCGAAAACTTGAGAAAGTACAACATGAAGCTGAACCCGGAGAAATGCACGTTCGGGGTCCCTTCCGGGAAGTTTTTGGGTTTTCTGGTCAGCGAAAGAGGAATAGAGGCCAACCCGGAGAAGATCAAAGCTATAATGGAAATGACAGTTCCCCGAACTCAAAAAGACATCCAAAAGCTCTCAGAATGCCTAGCGGCACTTCGAAGATTTATCCCAAAGTTGGCAGAAAAATGCCTACCATTCTTCGAACTGTTAAAAGGGGCCCAAAACAAAAAGCTAATCGAGTGGACTCCGGACTGTCAAACAACGTTCGAAGAAGTAAAGCGACATTTGATGAACCCGCTTATTTTATCAAAAGCAAAGCCCGGGGAGCCCCTTTACCTCTACATCGCAGCCGGGGAAAGAGCAGTATCCTCCGCACTCATCCGGGAGGAAAATGGGACACAGACCCCGGTATATTATGCGAGCCAAGTCCTGAAAGATGCCGAAACCCGGTACCCAAACTTGGAAAAGTTCGCACTGGCCCTCGTACACTCGAGCAGAAAGCTAAGACAATACTTCCAAGGCAGGGAAATCAGAGTAATCACTAATCAACCACTTCGCAAAATCATCAACAAACCGGACGCCTCCGGGAGATTAGTCAATTGGGCAATCGAATTGAGCCAATTCAATATCAAATTCATCCCGAGGACAACCATAAAAGCCCAGGCGTTGGTCGAGTTTGTCATGGAATGTACTTTTCCAGAAACCCCCGAAACGCCTGAAACCAGTTCCAAAGGAGAAAAAGAGTCTAACAACCGGGATCTTTGGACACTACATGTTGATGGCTCGGCCACAGCCGAAAGGTGCGGAGCCGGTCTGATCCTCTCCAGCCCGGATGGATTTATAATTCAGCAGGCCATCACCTTCGCCTTCAAAGCAACAAACAACCAGGCTGAATATGAAGCCCTACTCTCCGGGCTCAGGCTAGCCAAATCCCTTGGAGTAAGGAGTTTAACAATCTACAGCGATTCTCAGATCGTGGTAAGATAAACCAATGGTAAATATGTCGCAAAAGATCCTAAATTGGCCCGATATCAGGAAATGGTTAGAGCAATCCTGGAAACCATCCCAGACTCGACCATCTTACAGATAAACAGAGAAGAAAATGCGAAAGCAGACGAGCTGTCCAAGCTCGTCCAGAATACTTCAGATTTAAGCAGCTCAGTTTACTACGAGGAACTCGGAGCCCCCAGCACCGATCGACAAGAAGTATTATGTGTTAGCAACCCGGAGAATTGGATGACGCCCTACATAGCCTACCTCAAGGACGGTACTCTGCCGGAAGATCAGAACAAAGCCTGGTACCTCAAGTATAAGGCTGCACGCTTCTTTCTAGAAAACAATCAGGTATACCGGAGAACCTTCTCTGCACCAACTCTAAAGTGCGTTGATCCGGAGGAAGCGGATTACTGCCTCCGGGAGGTTCATGAAGGGATCTGCGGGGATCACCTAGCGGCTAAAGCTCTAGCCTATAAAGTCATCAGACAAGGCTATTACTGGCCAACAATCCACGCTGATTCAGTCGCCTATGTCAAAAAATGCAGTAAGTGCCAGAAGTTCAGCAACGTACCAAAACAGGGTTCAAGCCTCCCGGGATCCGTTCTCTCACCGATCCCATTCGCTGTCTGGGGAATTGACATCATGGGTCCTTTCCCTCGAGCAAAAGGGGATCTCCGTTATGTCCTGGTAGCAATAGATTATATGACTAAGTGGGCGGAGGCCAAGGCTATGAGAACCATTAACCAGCAAGACTGCATCAAGTTTATGGACACGATTGTAATGAGGTTCGGGATCCCGATGGTCTTAATCTCGGACAATGGTCCGCAGTTCGTGGGTTCAGATTTTGAAACCTATCTGAAAGAACTCGGGATTAGACACAAAAAAGCATCTGTTGCCCATCCACAAGGGAATGGACAAGTTGAGGTCACAAACAGAACTACACTCCGAGGCCTGGAAAAGAGACTGGAAGACTCTAAAAAGAACTGGCCGGATGAACTCCCGAAGGTTTTATGGTCATACAGAACTACCCCCCGGACGGGAACCGGGGAGACTCCATTCAAGCTCGCCTACGGTACTGAAGCCCGGTTACCGATAGAGACCGGATCCCCTTCTCATAGAGTGACCAACTTTGACGAGGTCTCCAACATAGAAGGCCTCAGGACCAACCTCGAATTCCTGGACGAGGTAAGAGATCGGGCCGTAGAAAAAATGGAAAGCTACAAGGAAAAAACAAAGCTTTACTTTGCGAAGAAAGCCAGAATACGGGAATATGTGGTAGGAGATCTAGTACTCCGGGACACTGAAGCCTCGGACCCAACTGATAAGTGGCATTTTATACCACTTAGAACGTCTTAAAATGGCTTAAATTGGTGTCTTGAAATCAAGTATTTTGTGTATTTGATGCGTTTTTCTAGTGTTTATGCATTTCAGGGTATTAGTTGCATTTCGGGGGAGGAAGCATCAAGAATAAGCCTTGGCATGTGTTCACCATTGCGAGAGGAAAGGAATGGGCAGATTACGGCGAAGAAACGGAGCAAACCTGGATTTTTTCCAGTAGAGGCCTGCGCGCCCGCGCAGCAATGCTGAGCGGCCGCGCAGCAACCTGAGCGCCCGCGCAGCTATGCTGAGCGGCCGCGCAGGGTCGGGGAAAAAGATAAATTATTTTAGACTTCTACTTCTGTTTGGCTTCCAACTTCTATGTAATCTGAGTTTTATGGGACTATTATATAGGTAGATTTGAGACGTTTTCACAGAGAGTATGAAGGGGATTATGTTTTAGATTGTGTTTTACGCAAGAGGCGAAGGAGATAAGGAAGAAGACCGATTTAGCACACCGCAACGAAGAGGAAGCATATATTCTTGTGATTCTTGTTTCGTTGTAACGTTGGATGCTAGTTTTCTTGCTTTGATTTATTTACTCTTGTGACGTATTCTGTTTTAATATAATTAGTTTAGTTATTATTTTCTTGTGTTTGTTTATCATGATTTCATATGAACCCATGATGGCGATAAGTTCTATTATGGGCTAATCGTGATCATGGGGTTACAACGGATTTATTATGGAATTCTTTAGTTAATTGTTTAATACTTTAGTGTGTGATGATTGCATGATATCTAGTATTGGTTGTGCGTATTCGTCTTATGTGCGTCGCGAACATATAAGATAGGGTGTTAATCTCTTGTGAAGCGACGGTGGATCTTGAGATTTAGAACTTGCCATGCTAGCATAGGTTCATGTACGTTGTGCATGGTTAGTGGGTAACTCTAACAGTTTTATTTGCCCTATGTAATCAAAAGGGATAACTTGTGCTTAAATCGTTGTGCATGGGATATCGTATTGTTCAAGCTGATCCAGCTCTTATGGATTTTTCTCGGCCTAAAATTGATGACATTCAGTCAAGCATCCTTCATCCGGCTATTCAAGCTAACACCTTTGAAATCAAGCCGGGCACTATTCAGATGGTGCAGAATTCTGTTTCTTTTGGAGGAGCGGCAACTGAAGACCCCAACATGCACATAAGGAATTTTGTCGAGATCTGCAGCACTTTTAAGTATAATGGCGTGACTGATGAGGCTATCAAGTTGAGGCTTTTCCCATTCTCACTGAGGGATAAGGCTAAAGACTGGTTACATTCTGAACCAGCTGGGTCCATCACTACGTGGCAAGATCTTGCGCAAAAGTTTCTGGTGAAGTTTTATCCAATGGCAAAGACTGCTGCTATGAGGAGTGCTCTTACTCAGTTTGCGCAGCAACCTACAGAATCTATGTGCGAGGCTTGGGAACGCTACAAGGAAATGTTGAGAAAATGTCCACATCATGGAATGCCGGATTGGATGGTGATCACTGGTTTCTATAATGGTTTGGGGGCCCAATCTCGGCCCATGCTCGATGCAGCAGCTGGAGGAGCCTTATGGGCTAAAAGCTATACTGAGGCGTATAATCTTATAGAGACGATGGCTGCAAATGAGCATCAAAACCCAACTCAGAGGATGACGTCAGGCAAGGTAGCAGGTATTCTGGAAGTTGATGCAGCCACCGCTATTGCAGCCCAGCTCCAAGCGCTATCAATGAAGGTTGATTCTCTGGCTACATATGGAGTTAATCAAATAGCTATGGTTTGTGAACTTTGTGCAGGTTCTCATGCTACGGATCAGTGTTCTCTTGTCAACGAATCTGTGCAGTATGTGAATAATTATCAGCGACAACAGCAGCCTGTGCCAGCGACCTATCATCCTAATAACAGAAATCATCCAAATTTCAGCTGGGGGAATAATCAGAATGCTATTCAGCCACCATATCAGCAAGGAGTGAGTAAACAGTTTAACCCACCTGGATTCCAGCAACCACGGCAGTATGCTACAAGGCAATCATATCCTCAACAGGGAAGTGCAGCTGCACCTACTAGTGCTGATTTTGAGGAACTTAAGCTGTTATACAAGAGTCAGGCGGTTTCTATCAAGACCTTGGAAAATCAAATCGGTCAATTAGCCAATGCAGTGCTCAATCGTCAACCTGGCACTCTTCCCAGTGACACGGAAGTACCAGGCAGGAAGGAAGCTAAAAAGCAAGTCAAGGCTATTACCTTAAGGTCTGGAAAAGTAGTTGAGGCTGAAAAGGCAAAAGAAGTAGAAGCTGAAATTAGAGAAGAAGAATCTAAGCAAAAGGAGAAAGCGGCGGAACCAAGGAAGACTACTGTTGAACACACTCTGCCTGAGGCTAATACAGGGGAGAAACAGCTCTATCCTCCACCACCTTTTCCTAAGAGATTGCAGCAACAAAAGCTGGATAGACAGTTCGGGAAGTTTCTGGAGGTGTTCAAGAAACTTCACATCAATATACCTTTCGCTGAGGCTCTGGAACAAATGCCTAGTTATGCGAAGTTTATGAAGACTATTCATTCAAGGAAGGTGAAACTGGATGACCTTGAAATCGTTGCTCTCACGGAAGAATGCAGCGCTGTTCTGCAGCAAAAGTTACCACCAAAACTAAAAGATCCAGGAAGCTTCACCATTCCTTGCACCATTGGCAATCTAACTTTTGACAAGTGCCTTTGTGATTTGGGAGCAAGCATTAATCTGATGCCGTTGTCGATCTTTAAAAAGCTGGATCTGCCTGATCCAAAACCCACATACATGTCGCTACAATTGGCTGACCGTTCCATTACTTACCCAAGGGGCATAGTTGAGGATGTGCTTGTCAAAGTGGATAAGCTCTTATTTCCAGCAGATTTTGTTATTCTGGATTTTGAGGAAGATAAGAAGATTCCCATAATCTTGGGAAGGCCTTTCTTGGCTACTGGCCATACCTTGATAGATGTGCAAAAAGGTGAACTTACTATGCGGGTCCAAGATCAGGATGTGACCTTTAACGTATTCAAGGCAATGAAATTCCCTACAGAAGATGAGGAGTGCTTAAAAGTGGATGTGATTGATACTGCGGTTACTTCGGAACTCGATCACATGCTAATGTCTGATGCATTGGAAAAGGCCTTAGTGGGGGATTTTGACAGCGATGATGAAGATAGCAACGAGCAATTACAATATCTGAACGCTTCTCCCTGGAAGCGAAAGCTAGACATACCATTTGAATCTCTTGGTACTTCTGACCTTAAGAATGCTGAAGGGAAGCTCAAACCATCAATAGAGGAAGCACCTACCTTGGAGCTCAAACCATTACCTGAACACTTGAGGTATGCTTTTTTAGGTGATTCATCTACGTTACCTGTTATTATTTCATCTGACCTTTCAGGTAGTGAGGAAGACAAGCTCTTAAGGATTTTGAGAGAATTCAAATCGGCTATAGGATGGACCATAGCAGACATCAAGGGGATAAGTCCTTCATATTGTATGCATAAAATTCTGCTAGAGGAAGGTAGTAAGCCAACTGTGGAACAGCAGCGAAGACTGAATCCCATCATGAAGGAGGTGGTGAAGAAAGAAATTCTGAAATGGCTAGATGCAGGCATCATTTATCCTATTTCTGACAGCTCGTGGGTGAGCCCCGTACAATGTGTACCTAAGAAGGGAGGTATCACTGTGGTCGCAAATGAAAAGAATGAGCTCATCCCTACTCGAACAGTTACAGGATGGAGAGTATGCATGGATTATAGAAAATTGAACAAAGCCACAAGGAAGGATCACTTCCCTCTTCCATTTATTGATCAGATGCTTGACAGATTGGCGGGTCATGAGTATTTTTGTCTTCTGGATGGTTATTCCGGGTATAATCAGATTTGTATTGCACCAGAGGATCAGGAAAAGACTACCTTCACTTGTCCATTCGGCACATTTGCTTTTCGCAGAGTTTTGTTTGGGTTATGTGGCGCCCCGGCCACCTTTCAGAGATGTGTGATGGCGATATTCTCTGACATGATTGGAAATAACGTCGAAGTGTTCATGGATGACTTCTCCGTCTTTGGACACTCATAAGATGAATGTTTGAATAATCTGCGCGCCGTACTCAAAAGATGCGTGGAAACTAATTTGGTGCTTAATTGGGAGAAATGTCATTTTATGGTGCGTGAAGGCATTATCCTTGGGCATAAGGTCTCTAGCAAAGGTCTGGAGGTGGACAAGGCCAAGGTGGGAGTCATTGAAAATCTTCCCCCACCTAATTCGGTGAAAGGAATCCGTAGTTTTCTCGGTCATGCGGGTTTTTATCGGCGATTCATCAAGGACTTTTCAAAGATATCTAAGCCGTTGTGCAATTTACTTGAGAAAGATGTGCCTTTCAAATTTGATGATGAATGTTTGGCAGCATTTGAGACTCTCAAGGAGAGTTTGATCACAGCACCAGTTATTACAGCACCAGATTGGACAGAACCGTTTGAGATGATGTGTGATGCGAGTGATTATGCGGTAGGTGCAGTACTGGGACAGCGCAAGAAAAATCTCTTCCATTTGGTCTACTATGCGAGTAAGACTTTAAATGGTGCCCAATTAAACTACACTACTACTGAGAAGGAGCTTTTGGCTATAGTCTTTGGCTTTGAGAAATTTCGATCTTACCTGCTTGGTACGAAAGTAACAGTATTCACTGATCATGCAGCTATTCGCTATCTGGTTTCTAAGAAGGATTCAAAGTCGAGACTCATTCGTTGGGTGCTTTTACTTCAGGAATTTGAGTTAGAGATCAAAGATAGAAAAGGTACTGAGAATCAAGTAGCTGACCATCTCTCTAGGTTGGAGAATCCCGATTCTACTTCACAAGATAGGACGTCAATCAATGAATCTTTTCCGGATGAGCAGTTGTTTGTAATTCAGGAGGAAGAACCATGGTTTGCAGATATTGTAAACTATCTTGTCAGCAATATAATGCCTCTTAATTTGACATCCGCTCAAAAGAAGAAGTTTCTGTATGAGGTGAAGTGGTATATGTGGGATGAACCATATTTGTTTAGACAGGGAGCTGACCAGATCATCAGGAGATGTATCCCGTTCTGTGAGACGGAGGGGATATTACGAGACTGCCATTCCACGGTTTATGGTGGACACTATGGAGGTGAGAAGACGGCAGCTCGTATTCTGCAAGCAGGTTTTTTCTGGCCTACTTTGTTCAAGGATGCTCATCAGTTTATTTTAAGGTGTGATCGTTGCCAAAGAGTGGAAAATTTGTCAAGGAAGGATGAGATGCCATTAAATGTGATGCTTGAAGTCGAGGTCTTTGATGTGTGGGGAATCGATTTCATGGGGCCTTTTATCTCATCTTGCAATAATCAGTACATCTTGCTGGCAGTCGATTATGTCTCAAAATGGGTCGAAGTTAAAGCTTTACCGACAAATGATGCAAAGGCAGTGCTAAATTTTCTTCATAAGCAAATTTTCACAAGGTTTGGAACACCTCGGGTAATCATAAGTGATGAAGGATCGCATTTTTGCAACCGTAAGTTCACTTCTATGATGCAGCGTTATAATGTGAATCATCGAGTAGCTACTGCCTATCATCCGCAAACAAATGGTCAAGCATAAGTGTCTAACAGAGAGATAAAGCGCATTCTAGAGAAGGTTGTTTGTCCGTCAAGGAAGGATTGGTCTTTAAAGCTCGATGAAGCTGTTTGGGCTTACAGAACAGCATACAAAACTCCACTTGGGATGTCACCGTTTCAGTTGGTGTACGGTAAGGGATGTCATCTACCGGCGGAGCTTGAGCATAAGGCCTACTGGGCATTGAAGAAATTGAACCTGGATTTAGATGCGGCTGGTAAGAAAAGAATGCTTCAGCTTAATGAACTTGATGAATTTCAACTTCAAGCGTACGAGAATAACAAAATGTATAAGGAAAAGGTGAAGAGGTGGCACGATAGGAAGCTACATCCTAAGTTATTTGTGCCAGGGCAACAAGTTCTTTTATTCAACTCTCGGCTCCGACTTTTTTCTGGGAAGTTGAAATCAAGGTGGTCTGGACCTTTTATTGTCAAAACTGTGTTTCCACATGGAGCGGTGGAAATTTTTGAGAATGATTCGGACCAAGCATTCAAGGTTAACGGTCAGTGGTTGAAGCACTACTATGGGGACATGGCAAACCGAGAGGTGGTTAGTACCATTTTGTTGACTACTTGAGAAAGGTATGGAACGTCAAGCTAATGACGAAAAAGAAGCGCTGCGTGGGAGGCAACCCATGAATTGTGTTACAGGAACCCTTAGAAGTTAATAACCTATCCAAAAACACAAAAAAAATCAGAAAACAGGGGCTGGAAAATTTTTTTTCCAGAGACCCTCTGCGCGCCCGCGCAGCTATGCTGAGCGGCCGCGCAGCTTGCTGCGCGCCCGCGCAGATATGCTGAGCGGCCGCGCAGGGGTCGAGTTCCAGAAAATTTTTTACAGTTCAGAAAAAAAAAACATAAACAAAAACACAAAAACAGTTTTAGCCCATAAACCCACGAATTGTTCCCACTACCCCATCATTTTATCCCTTAATTCCCAAACCCTAATCTAATCCACACCCTATATATACATACACCTATCCTCCATATCTCCCACAAAACTTCCTACACTTAAACCCTCTCACAAACATCAAAAATCAGTTCTTACACACTTTTATTCACGAATCAATGGCACCCAAGAGAGCACGCACTATTGACAGCAGCAGCACAGTTCCTACTGCTGATTCATCGAGGGGTACTGCTGCAAGGCCTCGGTTAACTGACAGAGCTGCGGAGGAGGAGTACACTAGGCTGTTGGGGAAGCCGATTCTGAAGGAGAGGGGGTTTTTACCATTAGGGAGGGATGGTGAGTTGTTGCCCATGATTGCAGAGAAGGGGTGGATAGCTTTCTGTGAGTCACCCGAAGCAGTACCGATGAGCGTTGTTCGCGAGTTCTACGCGAACGCGAAGGCTGAAAAGAATGGGTTTGCTGTAGTCCGTGGGCTGACGGTTGATTATCATCCTGCGGCGATTCGCCGGGTGATTGGACAGCGAGAGAGGAAGCCCGAGGAGGAGAACTGGAATGAAAAGACTGCTGAGGATTTTGACTTGGATTTGATTTGTGCGACTCTCTGTCGACCGGGAACAGTTTGGAACCGCAGTCCAGCCAATAATGAGTATCGTCACTTTCCGGCGATCACCATGAACAGGTATGCCCGTGCATGGAATGCATTTATTTGTGCTAATATTTTGCCTTCTTCGCATGCACACGAGGTCACAGTTGAGAGAGCACAGCTGTTGTGGGGAATTCTGAATGAGGAATACTATGTGGACCTTGGTGAGTTTATCTACCAAGGAATTCTGAAGTTTTTGAGGGGAGAAAAGCATATGAACATCCCTTATGCATCCACGGTTACGAAGCTATGCCGAGCGGTGGGAGTGAACTGGCCGGCTCATGAGCAGTTGCAGTTGCCAGCAGCTCCGATAGATTCTGGCACTCTGAATGGGATGCAGGAGTGGACCGGTGGTGAGCCTGAGGAGCATGGGCTGGGTTATCGTCTTCCAGGAGGGCGTCCAGCACGAGGTGCTACTATGGCTAGGCCAGGGCGTGGTGAGGCTGGTTCGTCGAGAGCTCAGGAGGGTGCTGGGATGGGTGATGCCCAGTATAGGAGGCTTTCACGGCGGATGGATGCCATGTATGAGACGCAGAGCAGGTTTGCTCAGGAGCTCACCCTTGCGTTAGGGACTGCTTTTCGAGGCCTTGGAGCTGATATCCAGTGGCCAATTTTTGGTGAGGACTCTGCATACCCACCGCCTGATACTCCACCCACTGAGGGTGATGATGATGATGACTCCGAGTAGGTATACCCTGTGTTCCTTTCTACTACTTTCACTGAGGACAGTGAAGATTTTTAGTTTGGGGGTGGTAGTTAAGGAATATTGTGTGTGTGTCATTTAGTTGCATATTCATGATAGTTTAGTTCATATAGTTGCATAATTTATGCCATTTAGTTTTTTTTATAAATGTCATATAGCTCATACATTTACCATGATCCCTTTTGCAATAAGTTATCGACTGAATTGTGATATTGATGCAAGTGTAGTGATAACATTAAAGTGATATTAAGTTGTGTAGGTTGATATGCATGCTAGAAACAATTGTAAGTCCACTAAGTCTTAAAGAGTGCGTAAGGGCTAGATTGTTGTTATGATTTGGTTGTTTTCAAGGTCAATCTACTTATTATGCTTAGAATTCGATTATAGGTTCTTAGTGATAAAGACATGAAAAAAAAATTTGGAGAAAAAAGTATGGAAGTTGTTGCTAGTTGTGGCTAGGCGTCAAATGGCTAGTAGCCGGCTCGCATATGTTGCGAGTAGTCTAGGGTTGAGCAAGATGGAGCGAAACGCACTTGCTCAGAAGTTAAAAAAAAAAAAAAATTGGCATAATTGATCAAGAGTGGGCTATTTGGTATTCGAGTTATTAAGTTCTTAGGGGACTTTGTGCCTAGTGACCTAAGGCTTTTAGAGTCTGGGATCCGCTAACCTAACGCTCGTTACATGGATACCATTGTATAAGTCTTTTGTGGACCTCACTCATTGCACGGTCAAATAAGCATTTGAGTTGTAAATAAAAAGCACGATTCCGTAGTAAGCTCCAGAGTTCTGGTAGTGTTGTATATCATTTTGTGCCTAGAATTTTTATTCTTTATATAATTGTAGGATTGCCTTGAGGATAGTCTAGTCATAGTAATTGGTCTAGTTCCGAAGCATATCTGTTAAGCATTTGCACACACCACGTTTCTGGCTGTATGTCCGTTTGCATGAGTTTATTGATCTTTAGTTGTCTAACTGCATTCGTTGAGATGTGACAATTTGGTTGGTTAATTGTAGTAAGGGGGATCGTTGCATTTTCATATAGATTGCATTCATGCATATTTTTATTTGTTTTTGAGTCTGTGACGCTTGAGGACAAGCATCGATTTAAGTTTGGGGGTGTGATAAGTGGCATTTTATACCACTTAGAACGTCTTAAAATGGCTTAAATTGGTGTCTTGAAATCAAGTATTTTGTGTATTTGATGCGTTTTTCTAGTGTTTATGCATTTCAGGGTATTAGTTGCATTTCGGGGGAGGAAGCATCAAGAATAAGCCTTGGCATGTGTTCACCATTGCGAGAGGAAAGGAATGGGCAGATTACGGCGAAGAAACGGAGCAAACCTGGATTTTTTCCAGTAGAGGCCTGCGCGCCCGCGCAGCAATGCTGAGCGGCCGCGCAGCAACCTGAGCGCCCGCGCAGCTATGCTGAGCGGCCGCGCAGGGTCGGGGAAAAAGATAAATTATTTTAGACTTCTACTTCTGTTTGGCTTCCAACTTCTATGTAATCTGAGTTTTATGGGACTATTATATAGGTAGATTTGAGACGTTTTCACAGAGAGTATGAAGGGGATTATGTTTTAGATTGTGTTTTACGCAAGAGGCGAAGGAGATAAGGAAGAAGACCGATTTAGCACACCGCAACGAAGAGGAAGCATATATTCTTGTGATTCTTGTTTCGTTGTAACGTTGGATGCTAGTTTTCTTGCTTTGATTTATTTACTCTTGTGACGTACTCTGTTTTAATATAATTAGTTTAGTTATTATTTTCTTGTGTTTGTTTATCATGATTTCATATGAACCCATGATGGCGATAAGTTCTATTATGGGCTAATCGTGATCATGGGGTTGCAACGGATTTATTATGGAATTCTTTAGTTAATTGTTTAATACTTTAGTGTGTGATGATTGCATGATATCTAGTATTGGTTGTGCGTATTCGTCTTATGTGCGTCGTGAACATATAAGATAGGGTGTTAATCTCTTGTGAAGCGACGGTGGATCTTGAGATTTAGAACTTGCCATGCTAGCATAGGTTCATGTACGTTGTGCATGATTAGTGGGTAACTCTAACAGTTTTATTTGCCCTATGTAATCAAAATGGATAACTTGTGCTTAAATCGTTGTGTTGTCAATTTCTGTAGACATATAGGAACTCAACATAATTGATGACTATTCAACTTCTATCTTAATTATGGATGTTTGGTAGAATGGTATTAGTACAATGAAAGTTGGCTTTTATCAGTTTCGTGTTATTCGATTAATATCATCACTGTCACATGCTAAAGGTAATAACAATGGCTATAGAAGGAAGTAATAATGAAGTTGTGATCTCATGAGTGTTTTATTATTGATAAATTGAAGTGTTAGTTAAGTGGTTAATTAAGTAGTTAATTATAGTTAATATTTAATCAATAATTTTAAGTGTTATTATCTTAACATTGAGAAGTAATCATACATTGGTGAGTGAGTTTAATTAGACAATAAATTAGTCTGAGTCTCTGAGGGAACGAACTAGAAAGTATTCTATATTACTTGCGAACGCGTATACTTGCGTGAATATTAGTGCGTGTTTACGCCCTAACACCAACTAACCAGGGAAAACTGCAGCCAAACTGGGAAGGCCCTTATATAGTCAAAGAAGTGATCCGTCCGGGAACTTACAAGCTAAGCTACCTCAGCGGAACCGAGGTCCCCAATACCTGGCATGGAACCCGCCTAAGGAAATTCTACCAATAAGTAAAAGGTGCACACCCTGGAAACACATCTACATCTATATTATGATATTTTGATGTAAGCATTGTCCTCATTCACCCCAGAATGTAATTTTTGCTCTCAATATGAATGAAAAACTCTACTTTAAGCGTTCCATAGTTTGAATCAATTTCATTATGTCGCTTATTTATTTACCATCAGATTTAAAAACACAGCCCATGTGTACTTTAAAAATTTCTATCAAATGGAGATTTACCCCTGCCCGGGGTCCTATAAAAACTCAACCCATGAGTACTTATAAAATTTGTCAAAGTTAAATGTTTTTACCCCAACCCGGGGTCTGCAAAAACACAGCCCATGTGTACTTTAAAAATTTCTATCAAATGGAGATTTACCCCTGCCCGGGGTCCTATAAAAACTCAACCCAGAAGTACTTACAAAATTTCTCAAAGTTAAATGTTTTTACCCCAACCCGGGGTCCGCAGAAACACAGCCCATGTGTACTCCAAAAAAAAAATTTCCTAACATATACAAATCAATAAGGAAAGAAAGAAAAGCACAATCATATTAAACTACCCCGGGGAACCACACCCCGGGGGGCAAATCGAAATCATTCAGATTACAGACAAGTTAAAAAAGCCAAAAGGCTCAGTTCAAAATTGCTCAAACTAAAAAAGGAAATGGAAATTACATGCCAAAACATGGCAGGATCTTCAAGCTTCAAAAGGCAGAGTCGGCGGGAGGAGAAGGAGGCTGCTCTGGATTACCCTCTGGTATGGGAGGCTGTTCAGCAAGTGGCGACCCGGAGAAGGAGGGAACATTACTGGACGTCCCAACACCGGACTCCATTGCCCGGATAGTTTCCTTTTCCTGCTCCAACCGGGTCTCCTCTTCTATATACTTCTCCAAGAAGATGTCTATTGTACCATGAGGCTCTTCGCCGAGATACTTCGAAGCAACATTTCAGCAGATCTGGATCTTCTCCAGCGCTTTGTCATTCAGCTCTTCGAAGTACGCGGGAGTGCCCCGGAACCCTGCCAGAACCTCCTCGGGAGTGGGCCGGGCGGCAAGATCGTCCTTCAACTTCTGATTTTCAGCCCTCATCTCCCGGACAGAAGCCTCAGCCCGGTCCTGCCTCTCCCGGATCTCGTCCAAAATCTTCTTATGAGCAGCAGCCTCCCTTGCACTCGCCTCCTTCAACTCCTGAATCTCCCGGGACAGCCGCTCGGATTCAGTCTTATAGACCTCGGCAGCATCAGCCTTCGCCTGAAGGCTCCGGGTTATGCAAACCAGCCCAGCAACCCGGGAGTTAGCCTGAAAATATTATAAGTCAGGATTAGGTAACACAAATACAAGAGTACAAGAAGAAAACAAGAAAAAGGCTTACAGCAGTGATGTCCTCCTGAAGCCCGACCAGAAAGTCATCAAGGGGCTCTTTCCGGTATTTCTTCCTCTCCGCCGTGCTGGCATAATTCTCAAACAGCTCCCTCCGGCGAGTATCCGGGGTAAAACTTGCAAGCAGGGCCTTCAGAGTTTCCGGAGTGTCCGGGGCCAGATCAATAGCAGCCTTCTTTGAAACCGGACCCTCAGAAACATCATCACTATTGTCCCCGGAACCCGCGGGGGCACCCTTCCTTTTTCGAGGTGCGGGAACTTTTATCACATTCCCCTGCTACACGTCCTCGGCCCGAGGCTCGTTGATCACAATTGTTGTCCTCCCCTGGTGAGACGGCGCCGCCTTCCGGGCCGCATCATCACCCTCTCCAACCTTCTTCTTCCCAACATCCATGCTCGTCAGTCCCCCAATCTTTCGCAATTTGGCCGAAAGATCCTTAAGCTGGGCAGACAAATTAGGAGGATAGGGAATCAACTTTGGGATACCTGAAAAGGAGAATAACAAAATATCAGTCCCGGATACAAACAGTCAATAAAAGTTACAGTATCAAAATAAAGCTAAGGCAATAGACTTACATCCGGCAGCATGCATGTTCTCATTGCTAGTAAAATAGTCCCGGGTCCACTGCGTCCCAAGTGCCCCACAGAAGGCATAAACCATCGCGAGAGCTGCTTGCCCGAACCGCTGGACCGGAAACCTATCTGTTTTAATTTCAAGTTTATGGACTGGCATAAACTCCAGATCCCCACCCCGGACAAAAATGAACTCCCGGTGCCATCCCTTAAGCGACGTCAGCATACTAACCGGGAGCACCATCTTATCAGAGGGGTACCCACAATCCTCTATCCTAAACATGAACTCGTAAATTGGCCGAGCGGTGGATCTCTTAATTTTAAAAATATGATGAAAAAGTTTGAAGGTGGGGAGGTAATTTTTGGCATGACAGCAAGCTAAAAACCAGCTGATCCATTTCACCGAGTTCGGGGCTAGCTGAGTAAAAGGGATACCATAAACATCCCGGCATAGGGATTTGGTGAACTGATGTAATCTGAGGCGCATGCCCCGGAGATGCTCAAATGGAATTCCAACCCATCCCCCCTCCGGTCTGTGATATACCCTTTCATGCTCCTCAGGCCATCTCCACTGGTATGTATCATCAAGGTTAAAGGCAAGCCTAAGGGCACCATCCACCTCGGCGTCTGTGTACTTCTCCTGGACCTCTCTATGAACCGCCCCACACTCATACCTAGTCCCCGGGGCAGTGAAGAACTTCCTATCCATCTCATCCTCATTATAAGGCTCCCGGCCTCCCAAACCATCCGGGCCCCCATATGCCTCGGATAAATCTCTGTAATAAAAGCTCATGGGCTTGGGGTTCACTCGGCACTGGACGAAATATTCATCTACATCCTCCCACGACCCATCCGGATTCGATAAGGTACCCCCGGGACCTAATACTAGGGTCTGAGCTAAAACTTGTTGAGGCGGGTCAACCCGGGGAGGCATTTCTACTGAACTACAGCTAGAAGAGGAAGAGGGGTAGAAGGAGTTAAGTTCACCTAACCCGACAGGACGCTCGGGATACTGATTCCTAAGAGTAGCAATACGTTTAAAGCGACTACCTGGCATATACTACACGTGTCTATGTAAACGCACCCCGGAGTCAATGCCAAACCCGAACCCAACAACAAAACAAGACAAAAAATAGAACAAGTTTAGAAACAAATCATGTACATATCTTACCCCAAAAATAAGATCTGCAGCATATACATACATATACAACAAAAAGCAGATATCAAGAACACACCCCGGGCTCTACAACTATTTACACTACAAAAACCCACTTATTCGCATACGAAACTACAAAAATCCATGTTATTTACACAAATGAGACACAAAGCCATTGGAAAAGCTACGCAAAAACTACACTACAAAGATTCAAGGCCAAAACATCAAGGCGGTCATGAAATACGAGCAAGAAATGCAAAGTGGCGAAGCAAAAACTCGCGCAAAATAACTACATGCATCGCAAAAACATAAGGAAAAAGTGAAAAGGGAAGCAAAATAATCGAGATACTTACAAATGGGCAGGAGAAAGAAATGTGGCTTCAACAAGAAATGCTCCGAAAAATCTCTGAAAAATCTCTCTTGGCTCTCTCTGTGGAAGTGTTTGCGTAAAATAAAAATGGAGAGAAAAGGCAAGTATTTATAGAGGGTAGAGAGAAGAGATGAACGTCTTTGTGATTAAGGGAACCGTCGGGGCCACGTGGCACCCACTGATTGGCGTCAATTTAATAACCGCAGCAGTTATTACCACTACTGCAATCATGTCACGGCGCGTCTTTTTAGGCAAAAAAGGGGGGGAAACAAAAAACTGTACACTCAAAAGATACGCATAACAGGTGTATATCTCTGACCCCGGCTGGAATCCCAACAGCCGCCCGGCATCCCGGGTTTGCAGCGACAGCTTTTCAGAGTCCAGTTAAATCAAATGTCAGGAGTGTACTTGCCCACCAAACCGTGCCCAAAATTCGAACTTAAAATCAAATGACTAACCAAGTCAACCACGGAGTCTCATCCCCATGTGACCCCGGGCTTAGGGGGCAATAAATCAAACAACCCCCAAAATTTTCCAAAGTATTTCAAGGACTCTCACCTTGAACTTAAGTCAAATGACTAACCAAGTCAACCCCGGAGTCTCATCCCCATGTGACCCCGGGCTTAGGGGGCAATAAATCAAACAACCCCCAAAATTTTCCAAAGTATTTCAAGGACTCTCACCTTGAACTTAAGTCAAATGACTAACCAAGTCAACCCCGGAGTCTCATCCCCATGTGACCCCGGGCTTAGGGGGCAATAAATCAAACCCCCAAAATTTTCCAAAGTATTTCAAGGACTTTCACCTTGAACTTAAGTCAAATGACTAACCAAGTCAACCCCGGAGTCTCATCCCCATGTGACCCCGGGCTTAGGGGGCAATAAATCAAACCCCCAAAATTTTCCAAAGTATTTCAAGGACTCTCACCTTGAACTCAAGTCAAATGACTAACCAAGTCAACCCCGGAGTCTCATCCCCATGTGACCCCGGGCTTAGGGGGCAATAAATCAAACCCCCAAAATTTTCCAAAGTATTTCAAGGACTCTCACCTTGAACTCAAGTCAAATGACTAACCAAGTCAACCCCGGAGTCTCATCCCCATGTGACCCCGGGCTTAGGGGGCAATAAATCAAACCCCCAAAATTTTCTAAAGTATTTCAAGGAATCCCACCTTAAAGCTCAAGTCCAATGACTAACCAAGTCAACCCCGGAGTCTCAGCCCAATTTGACCCCGGGGTTTGGGGGCAGCAAATCAAACAACCCCCAAAATTTTACAAAGGCGCCGCGGCACAAGGGCAATTACTCTACTCCCCCATCCGGGTAAACCCGCATAAGGGAGTGGGGGGCAAATGATAGCCCATAATAAGTCAGGCCCAATTGAAGAGGCCCAGGGCCCAAACATAAGATCCCAGGACACGTGGCGGCATCACCACCGTCCAGGTTCCCGGGATCCAGAACGTTCCTACGCTCTGGATCTGATAGTACTCTGACGGATTCAGCGTTGACCTTGGGGAGCCCAGGACACGTGGCAACATCACCACCTTTCAGGCACCCGGAATCCAGGACGTTCTTACGGTCCAGATCTGATAGTACTCTGACGCATCCCAGGCGTCCAGATGCCCTACAGTCCAAAAGGCCAACCTACGGTCCAGATGAAAAGGGACAAACCCCTAAACCCTAGTAGGAGGCCTATAAAAGGTAGAACAGAAGGAAGGTTACAGGTTACAAGCTGATATACTCTCTCTCTCTCTCTCACAAATATACTTACATGCACACACGTACTGTAAGTCATATGTCATAGCCTATTTGTATATTCGAGGATTCAACTCAACTCAAATAAGAATGTAATAAGTAAATAGTGGATCGACCGTCAGAGAGATCTCGCAAAGTAATATCTGTCAAAGGATTCAGAAACAAGGTTCATCTACAGACTTGAGGAGTTAATTCACTGGAAGAAGTTCAAGAAGTTGATCATGCCTCAGTGATATAAATCAAGATCGTGGATTTAATCAAGTGACAGAGATCTCGTCAGAGTATCATTAATTACAAGGATTTAATCTGAAGAAAATCAAAGCGTCAAAGTCAAGACATGAAGAAATGTCACGGAAGTTAGTCACTCATGAACCAGACAGTACATCGAGTGTCAACGTTGAAGTGGTGGAATTGATTCATAATTTTCAGTGATTTTCAGAAGATTTGCAGAAGAATGGTTGCTGCTCAAGACTAGAATTAATTCTCTATTAATTAATTAAGTCATCTAATTTAATTAAGAAAATAAATTATATCTGCGAAGAATAATTTATTTATTAATTGAATTAATTGATTAATTAATTCTGAATTAATTCTAGGAATTTTCAGAAGTTTAATTGGATTAAATTCAAGCATTAAATCAGCAAGACAATTGAAAATGAACTAGCATGACAATCAGGATTGTCATACCGATTGTCATGCTAGGCCATATTCAATTGTCACACCGAAAGTTACTCTAGGAGGATGATTGTCTTGCTAGTTCATTCTGATTGTCATGCTAGTTCATTCAGATTGTCTTGCTAGTTCATTCAATTGTCTCACCGAAAGTCTTGCCAGCTATAGGATTGTCATGCCAAGTCAATTCTATTCGTTTGTTGATTTAAAAAGAAGCAGAGAAGCAGCAACTTATTATTAAGAACACAAAAGTCAAGAAACAAGGCAGAAAAGAAAATCAAGAAGAAATATTTCATCTTTTCATCTGCATACTTCAAGATTAAATTTCTAGATTGTAAAGTTAAATCCAATCCACTAGAAATCTTTATCTTACTCTTGTGTATCAATCTAGCGGATTAAAATCCCTAGAACTTAATCTCAAATCGCGTTTAGCATTTGATTCTAATTATTGCAAAAATAGAAAAAGTTCATGTCGAATTTATTCTAGATTTGTGATAATTGATTTGAGATTAATACCTTGTAATCGATACAGTTGTTGTAACACCTTTCAAGTTTAATAATATTTTTATTTAACTTGAATTTTGTTTCACATTTTTTATTCCGCATTTAATTCGATTATTCGGTACTGTTTGTATTCAACCCCCCCTTCTACAAACACATTGGGACCTAACACGTACTCTTCACAAACATATCTGCATAATCCCAACTTTACCCTTCTTCTCCTCAAAACCCTTTCTCATCCTCACGCCGGAGGTGCCGCGGGGACGCCACCCCCCTCCGGTTCTGTTTTGCAGGTTCCCACCCTACAGCTACACCGCACACGGCCGTCGTCACAGCCTAAAAGGAGTTTGAGCTCGGGCCCTAAAAGGAGAAGGTCCCGGGGTGATCTGGGATTATCACCACACAGATTTGGATGTTGATTTTTTTAATTCTATGCGAATTTTGTGAATTTTGATGGATTGAATAAAATCTCACGGATTTATTGGATTGTTTTAACTAATATTTTTTAGATTAATAAATGCAGATATATATTAGATTTAATCTTCAAAGACTTAAGTTAAACTAATTATAATGGCTTATCCATTGTTCCTAAATTGTTGAAATACCAATAGAAAAATGAAACAAACAACTGTTAATCTTTTTCAAGGCTAAAACCTTCAACTGTCTAGATGATCACACCAGGGTTTCATTCCTTCAAGGAAAACGAAGAGAAAGGAGAGGAAGACAAATGAAACAGAGAGAGAGCTTATACTTCCTGCATCAACAATAGCTGAGAAAGGCTTTGGCAGGGTGCCAATGAAAATGTTCATCAAAAACTCGCCTTGACCAGAATAAACAGGGGATTGCATGGTTGGCGATAGACAGACGGTGATGAGATGCCAAACCAGAATTAGTGGCTAAATATTTGTGGTCTGCATTTTTGCAAAGACTTCTAAAACATTCTTTCTGTTACGACACTTTCGAAAGATGATTGTTACGACACTTTCGAAACACTATCAAGAAACAAGAGTAACAACAAAGAAAGAAGAGTATCAACAAGAGGAGGTTCTGTGATGATAATAAAATCTTTGGAAACTATGTTTGAGTGTGACCAAACTTGAGCCTATAAAAAAAAGTTGCAGGTTGCTAAAGATGTAGGTATAAATACTTGCAAGTAATATCTTTTTTACTTATTGTTTTTTGATTTTCTAGTAAAAAATTGTTATCATTTGTAAATCTATCAAAATCTTTATTCCAAGTAAGAGATTCGAGATTCATGAATTTGTATATAAAATATGAAACAAATACTTCAAAACCATGAGTCTTGCAAATCTGTTAAAATTTGAATACATGAAGATTTTGTTTGATTTTTTAGAATCTGAATTGAATACCTACAGATTTTATAAGATTTTTTAAAATCTCAAATGATTACCCACGCATTTATAAGGATTATTTGAAATCTGATTTAAATATCTCCAGATTTTAAAAGATTATTTAAAATCTTTATTGAATACCTGCTGATTTTGAAAATCAATAAAAATCCTACATAATCTCAAATGAATACACCCCTCAGATAGGTGAGAACTGTATAACTAGAATAGAACTTATATAACACGTGAACACGATAATAATCGATATTAGTATGAAACGATATGAATAATTAATATCCGGGTTTGAAAATTTGGTACATAGACACGAAAGTACGGATTCGAAAATTTGGTACATAGACACGAATACGAAAAAACACGAATATAAGTACTGTCAGGTTTGAGTTTCCAATATAGGTACACGATACGGAACGAAAGTACACGGAATAAATATATAAATAATTTTAAAAAAAACTATAATAAATATAAATATACTAAATACCCCCTATGAATTTTACCTATTCTAAATAACATATATATAATTGTAAATACTAAAATATATTTTATTGTTCATTGACTACGTGAGAGCACTTCACCATTTAATTATCTATTTCCCTTTTTTTAACAATTAATTTTTTCGTATATAATTCGTGTACTTTAGTGTACCAAAACGGATAAACACGAATATATTAGTTACGGGTTAGTGTTATCAAATTGGTACCCGATGCAAATCCGGGTCGAGTTCGGATTTAAGATTTAGTACAAGAAAATAGGAAAATATACATAATATTTGTATACGATACGAAACGTTGTCAAGTCTAACTATAATACTAAATTATCAGGGTTATGAATAAATTTATATCTTGTGCAAAAAATCAATTTTTATTGAGGAAAATTATCTTAAAACACCTATACTTTTAAAGTTATTTTAAAAAATAATGTTATTTCTAAAAGTACGATTTGCATGGTGCAAGGGACTAGGACTAGGAAGGTGTTTTCATTTTTACTCTTGCTTGTCTTGTAAGAGTAAAAAAGGCATACATGTGTACCATAAGGCATACATGTAAATTCAATGCAGAAATTTTAAAATAAATAATTTATTATTTAAAATTAATAAGTGACTATAAATAATAAGTAGACGAATATCTATAAGTTAAATAAGTGTTTGGATAGTTTTATTTAGAATTTAGTATTTTTTTAAATTAAATAAACTAAAATAAATAATTTTTAAATACAATTAACTTAATTTGTGAACTTTAACATTTAAAAACATATATTTTAAAATTAAAGTTAATAAAAAAGTGAAAAATCAAAATAC
The DNA here is from genome assembly GCF_009905375.1 of Apium graveolens. Classification (NCBI taxonomy): domain Eukaryota; kingdom Viridiplantae; phylum Streptophyta; class Magnoliopsida; order Apiales; family Apiaceae; genus Apium; species Apium graveolens. The sequence continues at coordinate 87,791,414 of NC_133657.1, forward strand.
AGTATGTCATTACTAGCATTCAACTTATTAGTTTATAAGTTATAAATTTGACTTATAAATTGGGTTAACAAACACTCGTCGTCAATAAATAACTTATAAGTACTTCCCCAAACAGGCCCTCAATTCCGCTTAATATCCCCTATAAATCTGATTTCACAACATTGTCTTTCACTATTGAAAAAACCAAAACTAGTTCCCCAGCTGGTAAAAGTTGCAGATATCTGGCATTCTATTCACCATAGAGAGCCTCAGGTGCATTGGTATAATTTGGTTTGGCAAAGCATCCGTAATGTGGTTTGCATATTGATAAGAAGGCTTCTTTGTCGAGATAGAAGCTTTGGTATGCAAACTCTTTCTCATTGTCTTCTCTGCACCAACATCCCAGAATCTATTCGTTTCTCCTGTGATATTAGTACTAAAGAATGCTCCATATTTATTCCTGGAAATTGGATCAGGGAGGAGGCTTTCCATGCCTTGTCTGGTAACAGCGTTGAAGTTCAATTTGATCAGGGAGGGGGCTTTCCATGCCTTGTCTGGTAACATCATTGAAGCTCAATTGGGTCGACTGTTTATGCTGTTGCAACGTTCTACATTTGGACTGCACGTAATATGAGACAGCACGGTGGACAGCATAGCAGCTCTTAAGATCATAAAAAGAGTGGTGCAAGAATGGGTCTTTTCTTGTAAAAAAGATTAAAAGACTGATAGCTTCAGACATTTGATTAAGTAGTCTATTGTTCTAGTTTTTGTAGTCTCTCACTTCAGTTGTTGGAGTTCTTGTGACTTTCTGTTCCTTGTTGATGTAGTGACTGGAGTTGGAGTTTTGTTCCCCTCTTTTCTGGTTGCCCTAGGGTATGCTGGTTGCCCTGGGGTATACTTGATAAAACTATTTCCCTAGAAAACAAAAAATCAAAACCAATTGTTCCATACATGTCTCACCTTAGATGCCAAAAAACTTGTGGCAGGGACGCTACAAGTTGAGGAAGAAGAGCCAAAGAGGCAGAACAAGAGGACGGCCACACTAATAAATTCATGCATCTTAATGTACCCTATAATCTATGGACGTGGAGAATAATGACACGCAGGCCAATCCAACCAGGAAGGCGGCTAAGTTCAAACACATTACTCTCCCAAGCACACCTTCTCACTCTCATTTCGTTTTAAATATTAGCACAATTTATCACTGACACAATCCTAGAGAGAAAGACATATGTACCTAAATTGTATTAAAGAAACCTGATAATGTTTGAGATATTCGATACACATAATTTTTTTTCATAAGCTAATCGATCGCAATCTATGTCGTGAGGTCACAGAACTCTGTTGGGCTTATCTCAAAACAACTAGATGTCTAAATGCCGTTGTAGCAGCTCTGAGGGTTAACAAATAAGGTTATACATCAAAGCTGCTATTAAGGTAGTAAGCCTAATTTGATAAATATAAATAACCTAAAAAACTATGTCAACGGTAAATCATCATTTATATGCAACTGAATAGATCTACCAAGTTTGAAGAGTAGTTTACAGAGTAAAAACAACGTTTAACAAGAATATGGTGTTCCTGGTTTTAATATACAAGCATCATCTCCCAACACAGCACACACTGGAAACAAAATCCTGTAAAGATTTAAAACCAAAAACTAATGATGAATGACAGAACGTTTGAATATGATTATACTGTTACAAAAGCAAGCCTTCATCTCAAATCTTAATCAGTTCTGATATTATCATATTACTATATAAAAATCATTATAATACAATCCCAGGTAGGAAGACAATGCAAATTCCATAGATATCATTACAAAAGCTTGATCATAATTGAAAAAGTAAACTAATCATGAATTAGCTATCTTTGAACCAACAATTCTGTAACTACTTATAATATTGTCCTAAGATACAGGTTCATACACAGAGTAGATTCTCTAATATATACTAATTACTATCTAACAATCTCACACAAACACAACTTCAGAAAGAAATTAAATCAACACTTAAGGCATTAGTTTCACTATACCAGCTATGAATCAGGTGATAACGTTGTCTTCGCTTTCTTTTCAGAAAAACCCTTTACAAAAGCATCTACAATCTGTTGTTGTGACTCAATCAACAACTCATTCCGCTTCATCTCCATGTCCATTCGCATCTTCTCAATCTCTTTCGCCATATCCATCTTCATCCTCTCCATCTTCATGAATCCTTCCCCAAAAAGTTTAATAGACGAAACCATATCTTCAATTGGATTTCTCCCTCTCTTAACTCCTCCGCTACTGTCACTCTTCCTATCAAGATTCGATCTCGCTTGCGAAGCAAACCCATTCATAAACCTAGGATCAAAGTTAGGATTCGGGTTCCTATCAGTCTTAACATTAAACTGTTGCCTTGTCCCTGACGGAGCTGAATTTCTATCACTAGGAACTTTTCCCCAATAATCCCCATCACCACCTTCATAACCACCATCATCAGACTCATAATCAACCACTTTCTCAACCTTTCGAGACCTGACGGCAGTTGGCATCAACTGCTCACCACTCAGATTCTTAATCCGAATTCCACCATTACCAAATTTCTTCGGCCTATAATCCGAAGGACTGCCTTCAAATTGACCATTATTCTCTTCCTCATCTGATCCACCATCAAAATACAATGGATATCCAGTCGGAACCCTATAACCACCAACACCGAGTTTCACATCAATCTTACCCGAATTCTTTAACCGAAACCCTGATGGAGTTGAATTACGTTCACCAACACCTTTAACATTAAAACCACCTCTACTCAACACCCCTTCATGATCAACATTCAAACTCGTAAAATTATCAACTTTTTTACTATTTTTCAAGTTAAAACCTAACGGCACGGAATTATGATCAACAATAGTAACTTGATTAGATCCACTCCCAGGCGTTGAACCATTTTCCATAGCATCCATACTTTCGAAATAAAACCACGACGAAAAGAATCTACCTGGATACGAAAGAGACCTCTGTTTCTCCGCCCGATAACGTTGGCGGAGCTTCTCCATCTTATGACGGCACTGAGCAGAGGTCTTGGCCGGAGATGCACCGGGGCAGCGTTGACCGACGGCGTCGGCGACGGAATCCCAATCGGCGGTGCGGAGATAACCGCGGCGGAGTGCGTACCATCTCTCACGGTAGGCTTCAATTAAAGCTAGAGCTTCTTCTTGTGTCCAACACGGCGGCGGGAATTTTCGCGGCACTTTTACCGGCGCGTCGTCAACGGTGGTCATGCTATAAATTATATATATAAATGCTTGTATGTAAATGTGGTAGACCGGAGGTGGAAAGATTGGATCTTGGATGAAATTGAAGATGCGGAAGATATTGCAGGGAAGGTGTTTGATGAATTGTCTGTGAGAGGAATATATATTATTAGATAGAGATTAGGTAGAGAGAGGGGGAGAGAGAGAGAGGGAGAGAGGGAGAGAGGGAGCGGTGGGTGAGGGAGTGGTTGATAAGATGGTAGAGATATAGGAGGGGGGGGTGTATGTATATTGTGGGCATTGATTGTGGTGTGGGGGGGGGAGTGAGGTGGGATGACTTAAGTGAAACAGATAAAGGAGGGACGAAAAAAGAGAGACGTGTGCGGCAGGGAAAAGGGGGTGGGAGTGGGAGAGGTGCATCAAAGCGACCCACTCCACCACTAGTACTTGCCACCATAAACACATCCCCCCCCCCTGTTTCTTGTTTGTCTTATTGTTTCTCACTTATTTACCCTTCAATTCAATACTCAATTAGGAGTACAACAACTAGTTTAATAGTAATGGTAGTTTTAGTAGTGTTTTTTTGGGTTTGATGGTCATTTTTATTTGAATGAGGGTGGGTAAACTGGTGGGGGAAATGAGTTAGAGTTGGGGTTGGGCTGGATGGATGGCTGTCATTTCTGCCCATTTTTTACTTCTTGCTCCATCAAGCGCCGCCAGCCTTTTTCGGTTGCTGCTGTAGCAATAGCTAGGCTTAGCCCTTAGACATTTATATTTTATTATATTCATTTTATTGCTCACTATCTTATAAAATCACATTTCACGACCTCCTTATAATTTTTTAACCAGGGTTTTAAACTTTAAAATCAATTCCACTTGGTTTTGTACCAGAGAAATCGAGTATTCAGAATTTGAAGACTACTCGAAATGAGTACTCGGATTACTGATCAAATCATTATTTTATTAATTTATCTTATATATTAAATTCATTTAATTCTAGTTTTTTTTTGTAAGTATATAAAACTTATATATTTTTTTGTTAGATAATATATAATAATACATAGTGTTGACAAAAGATAAAATTGAACATAAGTTTATGTTTTAATAAGATTTCACGCATTATTCTAACAAATGTTGATACTTTACAAAAAAAATAAAAATATATAATTTCATGTTTAATCTTTTATCTTTTATGTGATAATATTTTTCAAAAAAAAATATGAGAAAGTCAAACCGAGTTTTGACCGATTCTTAATAAAATCGGTTTTAAACCCGATTACTCGGGAGTCGGATCGGCCCGGATGAGGGGTTAAAAATGAGTTCTCGGACTAAATACTCGGTTGAATTGACGATTTTTAGAACACTACTTCTTTTTTTACTTTCAATAAAAATTTCAAAAACATTTCCAATATATGACCCTCACGTTATTCTCAAATCTAATATTATAAAAAGTATCATTTATCAATCAATAATCATATTTACAATATCATAATACCTAATTTAAATATTTTAAAACTAATATAATTTATGTTATCATATTATTATTATTTAATAAGAAATTTCGATAAATATAGTTATGGAAAAAACTAGGATGAATTTATTGCGCGTATTTCATATCAGGGTTTAATGAGTTTCAAATTATGACGATGGCTGCTTTTGTCGGTTAGGGACTGAATCGTGTCCTAACAATATCCCTAAGTGCCTTGATGAGAATAAAAAATCCAGACAAGACGTAATTCTAGGTGATGACCTCGTGGATTATAGCGTCTTCGCGGAGACGCAGCGTTGTGACGTTCCAAAACTAGGTCCTGGGAATAAAGGATCAGATTATATAAACGTTGAGAGTCTAGAAATTAGTTTAGAATTGGGTGACTTGATGATCAAGTCTTCAAACTCTGATAAAAATTTGAAATCCTAAAATGTTGGAATCTGTTTCCGTGTTGATTTAGGTCATTTGGAGGCTATTTCTTGTAAAAGTAGTTCCTTATTAAATCACATTTATTGGGTTATTTAATAATGCTCTTTATTTATTACGAAAATAATAATTAGGGTTTTAGGCCTAATTAATTGGGTCTCTTTACAGGACTATACTAGGTCTAATTAATACAACATTTATTTTATATCCAGGTTTAATTTTTCACCCATTTTATTTGCCCCCAGCTTCTGGTAAACCTGTTTTACGTTTCGAAGAAGTTAAATCATCTCGTGCCATTCTATGGGTATTGCTTTTAGCATAAACTGTGGAGCGAGCTACACGTTTACAACGATTGCCTTATTCGAGGTTTTATATTTTAAATAATTTCTTGTAAAAATGGATTCCTGTCTCGAGAATCGTGTTTTTATTATCTTTGAATTTTTTTATAACCTTTCCATTTTTTTTGCATTTTCCCTAATTTTTTAGGAATTCTCTAGTATTTACTAGTATTTTTCTTAAATTTTCCTAATATATTAGGAATTTTCAGGTACTCAAAGAAAATTTTCGTAATTGTTGCTAATATTTTAGGAATAATTTAGTACTCACATGTATTTTTCGTATTTTTCCTAATATTTTAAAAATTATTTGGTACTCAAAGGTATTTTTCATATATTTTCTCTTATATTTTAGGAAATATTTGGTATAATTATAAATTTTTCTTAATTTTTGAAAAATTTTCAAAAATATTTTATTGTACTTTCGGGTATTAAAATAAATTTTCAAATTATTTCATAATTTAAAAGTTTAAGAAGTTATATTTATAATTATTTCCTACATTTTTGACATTTATTAGAATTTTTAAGTCTTTTGGAGGCATAAAAATAAATTATGGGATCTTGGTCCTTCAATTTTTTCAAAAATATTTTAATTTTCGTAAGTATTTGTGTCATCTGATATTTTTCTTTATGTATTTTTGAATTTTTTGATCAAAATTGATGTTTTACAAACGTGCATTTTCAGGGGTCGTATTGTAATTTTCGTACCTCATGGGTATTTTTGTAATATTGCGGGGTATGATTTTATAAACATATCTTAAAGACGCCCCAAAACGCTCATGGTATCATTATTAATACACAAAAAAAACTGTAAAAGTATACATGCCTATTTTAGACTTGATATAATTGCATCACGATGGCTAAATACACTATTTAATTGATCATTGTATCTAGTAGTAGAATCATAATCTCTTACTATAAAAATGACTGCATGCGCAACAACGCCAACTATGTTAAATCCAGCAATCCACACGTGATATGGGAACAATGATGGTTGTGTACCATAACTAGTAGTTAGGCAAAAGAAATTTCCACTGAAGATTTAAGTGTTGGTCCATTCTTAGCCTTGATAAAGTCCACCTTGTTGTGATAGCAATAAATAAAAATATTTTATTTTTATGGGGTAATGTTGAGCAAGATTGAAACTGTATGTATAATTCAACAATACTGATTTGGATAACTCAACATAGAACAAGGACTTTGAAATAATCTATGTCTCACTAGAATCAGTACAGATTGTTTATTGGGTATATGCGCAAAAGGTTCTGTTAGCTGCAGTGAAGAAGACGTCAACAATGATCAGTATGAAGTTCATTAATATGTTCAGGCATCGGAAGAATAAGGTTGGAGTCATTCGAAGCAGCTATCAGGATCAGTGTGAAGACCTCAAGGATTCCCCGTGAAGTTGGTTGTATTTGGTAGAAGACTTAACAGTGGTTTGTAAGGGTATAATACGAAGGCCTGAGAGCGGAACTAGTCGTCTGTGAACCAGACCCTTGCACGAGACGTCAGTGATCCGTGAAAGGAAACAAAGTATTATTTTTAGAAATACTGTTAAGTGGGTTTTATACTCAAGGAGACTGGAAATATTTATAGGTACAAATTCCCGGAGATTAGAAGGCCTGCAGATACAGAGGAATACAACCCGAGAATTTACTAGATTTATTTTTAAATCAATGACTGGATTTTTTATTAAATGAATAAATGAAAATCATCTCATTTATTTATTTAATTTTAGATCACAATTTGATTTTAAAATAGATAAATTAAAAACTGAATTTTCATCAAATGAATAAATTAATCTCAAAAGATTTATTTATTTGATTTAATATCAATATTTAATTTTGGTAAATTAAAATTCATATTTAAATTTTATTTAAATAAATAAATAAATTATTATTTATTTATTTTAATATCAAATATTTATTTTAATTGCCAGCCAGGTGGATTTAACAAAAAAATAAAAATAGCTGCAAAGAAATAAAAGGGGTACAGATTGCAAAGTAAACAAAATCAAAAGCTGTACATCTCAAAAACAGGAGTATTGCATGTACTCTTTTATTGATAAAAAGAGAAGGAACAAATGAACTGAGGTAAACAAAACTCACAGAATGGTAGGTAAAAAGATAGCTGAATTCTATTTTCCCCAGGCGCAACACGCATGCATGACAAGCACGCGGCCCTTCCCCTTGTATTCTTTCCTGCGCGTGCAAAACACTCCATCTCCTGGCTGCCTTAAAAAAAATCAGGACTGACTTTATGTGTACCACAAAGAATGTAAACAAATCAACAGTTTTTTTTTGCGGCTGGTCTTCTTTTTCTCGCGTGTAGATATCACGTATGGCGACCACCAGTTGCTGTCACCGCGTGAAGCCCACAGACCTGGCTCCTGCATTGCTTTATTTTTATCCGAAATAAAAGAGATCAAATGTATTTTATTGATCTTGTTTGTTCAGCACATAAAGCAGATAGCTTTGCTAGTAGTCGCCATAGAAAGAAGTCTCCAAGGCAAAAGACGGTGCACTGAATTATAGTTAGTCGCCACAAACACTCTCTCTTGGTCGCCACAGGAACTCGAGTGCATGCTGTAAAGAGAGGTCACCATACAAAAATTATTCTAAGGCAATTCTACTACTCTAATTGCCATATAATTAAAAATGCAAGCTAGCACATTAAAACAAATGGACATAAGGCCTCTACGTATCATCTTCTATCTCTTCAACAATCTACCACATATATAATCAAATTTGCAGCAGATTAAAAACACTTCTCAGCAAAAACTCTATCGAAATTCTGCAGAATTTTTTCTTGGAGAGTTGGATGATTTCATTTATTGAAATTAAGGAGAGAAGTGCTGCCCAATTTGTTTCACACCAATTAAAGCCTTACAAATTTGTAACACTCATTATTTAAAGCTCTCTTGATTGTATTTAATATCTTTTGATAGAAGTTTTAAATTCTTAGAGTGATAGATAAAACCCTAGATTGATAACTATTATTTTGGTTCTCTCTATATTTGTTGCTTCGAATTATTTATATTCGGAGTTGTAAGCAAACCTTTACGGTTTAATTTCTTAATAATAAAAATTATTCCGTAAATCTCTTAGTATTTTTTTATTTCATTTTCGAGGTTTATTTTTCGCTGCAATTAATTTTAGAAAACGAAGAACATACATTCACCCCCTTCTGTATGTACATTTGGACCTAACAATTGGTATCAGAGCTTGTTAATCGATATACAGATCTGATCCGTCAAATTAGCAAGTTTTGTTGTTGATTTTGGTTGTACGGAGTCTGGGAGTGCTTTCGGTGTGTAAATCTGATTTGGGTTTGTTTGGTATTGTTGACTGAACGGGTTATCATATTTTGAGACGGTTTCTGAAAAGATGAGTTCTCAGAAAGTTAGTGGTATCAAGGTTCCTCAGTTTGATAAATCGAGATATAATCTATGGAAAAAGAAAATGCTATTGTATATTCGAGGGTCGAATCCAGAGTATATGAGAGTATTGAGAGAAAGAAGACATGTGGCGATAAAGGATCATCCGGAGTTGCCTAATATGAGGATGACATGTCCTAAAGCAGAATGGAGTGCTCGTGACAAAGAACTGATAGCTTTGGATGAAGGCTTATAACTTATTTTGGTGGATTCGATGGTTGATGACATGAGTCACCAAATTATGGTCTGTAAGAGTGCAAGGCACATGTGGGAAACCATAGAACTGCTTATGGAAGGAACTGAAAATGTCAGGCAGAATCGATTGGACATCTTGACTTCACAATATGAGGCCTTAAGTCCTTTCCTGGAGAAAGTATTACTCAAGTATTTGAAAGAGTTAACAAGCTTTTAAATGAACTAAGTATTCATGGCAAGACTTATCCTCAGAGAGAAGTCAATAGGAAGTTTATGCTGGTCCTACCTCACCACTTAGAGAACAAGGCTTCATCTGTTCGTGAGCGTGTTGACTTTGAAACCATGACACTTGAGAAATTGTATGGTAAGCTGAAGACTCATGAAATAGAGCAAGAACAAAGGAAGATTATCTATGGTGGTGGCATAGTTGATAACAAGAATGCTGAACTACTCAAGATAACAACTCTTATAGCCAGTGGAATCAAAAAGCTTGACACTACTGCTGAAAAGCCTAAGTCTAAAGCTGAAACACTCTTTGAAGCTGAGATGGATGATGAAAACCTCTCTGGGAATCCAAGTGATTACTACACCACTGAGGAACTGCAAAGCATGGAAGATCCTACTATGGCCAACTTAGCTGGGATGTTCAGTTACATCAAGTTTAGGAGGAAGTAAGGCTTTAGGGGTTCTGGAAGCAACAACCGTGGTCAGAGGTCAAGTTCATCTTCTAGATAAGGTTACAAGACAGGGATGGTTGATAGAAGCAAGTTCAGATGCTATAACTGTGATGAGGTTGGGCACTTTGCCACTGAATGTAGGAAGCCTCAACAAACAAGGGATAAATGCAAAGTTTATCAGAAGAAGGACTCAGGTAGCTCAATGAGGTATCCAGTGAAATCTTACATAGCTGAGGGGAAGAGCTAGGATGACAGTGATGATGAAGAAGAGCAATATGGAAATCTTGCATTGATGGCATAATCTTCTTCTTAGGTAACATTTCCAACTATTCGTGTTTTACCTCCAGATAACTTGTAAGAGAATGAATACTGTCGCCTTCAGGCAGACTGTCCTAGTGTATGGAAATGTTGTTTCTCATCACTATCTTAAGGCACGATACAATACAAAGGAATGTATTGAACAACATGATACTGTGAAAGAAGTGTATAGAAACGTTAGTACTACACTAAGATGTACTCTGCTTGATGTCGAAGACCTTAAAGTAGAACTAAAGAAAGTTAAAGATGAAAATGGTAAGTTAGTTCTAGATAGGGTCAGTGTTGAGAATCTTAAGCAAACCAATAGATATTTAGAGCTTAAGATTACTGAACACCTTGAGACAGAGGAAGAGCTTAAAAACAAGAATATAGAATTAGAAACTAAATTGCATGCTTTTACTGATTTTGCAAAACTTGCTAAGAAGCTCATAGCTGACCAAGTAGTAGGTGGAAAGGTTGGGATAGGCTTAGACTACGACGAACTTAAAAAAGCTTCTAAGAAACGAGTAGTTGAAAATGAGCCTGTAGAGAAAGTTGGTAATCCCCTTAGTACACCTCATGTTCTTAAGGAAGCTAAGAAGCCTCTATTTAAGAAAGCTACTATTGTGCCCTTTGATGAAAATAATCTTTATATTCATCATGAGATGCTTGTTGAGGATCTCGAGCTCTCAAGAAGACAAAAGGCAAAGAAACCAATGTCTGTTGCCAGTGACTCTGACTTATCTTTTGCCAGACTAGGTTTTTCTTCCAAGAATAAGAAGAATAGAAGTAGAAATGGCAAGATAGGAACTAATAGCCCTAGGAAGTTATGTAATAATTGTGGTTCTGCTGGTCACCTTACTCATGCTTGTAGAAAGGTTAAAGTAGACAATGTTAAGAATTCTCATGTACATAACATGCTTAACATGCCTAAAGTTACTAAGTGTGATAAATCTGTTGGCATGCCATGTGTAGTATATTTCATGCACACTTATCTTGATTTCACACACTCACATAATACATCTCATGATCATGATAAGCATGTTAGTAAGAACATTGATAGATCAAAGTGTAAGTCATATGTCATAGGCCTATTTGTATATTCGAGGATTTAACTCAACTCAAATAAGAATGTAATAAGTAAATAGTGGATCTACCGTCAGAGAGATCTCGCAAAGTAACATCTGTCAGAGGATTTAGAAACAAGGTTCATCTACAGACTTGAGGAGTTAATTCACTGGAAGAAGCTCAAGGAATTGATCAAGCCTCAGTGATACAAATCAATATTGTGGATTTAATCAAGTGACAGAGATCTCGCCAGAGTATCATTAATTACAAGGATTTAATCTGAAGAAAATCAGAGTATCAAAGTCAAGATATGAAGAAACATCACGGAAGTTAGTCACTCATGAACTAGACAGTACATCGAGTGTCAACATTGAAGTGGTGAAATTTATTCATATATTTCAGTGATTTTCAGAAGATATACAGAAGAATGGATGCTGCTCAAGATTAGTATTAATTCTCTATTAATTAATTAAGTCATATAATTTAATTAAGAAAATAAATTATATCTGCGAAGATTAATTTATTTGATTAATTGAATTAATTGATTAATTAATTCTGAATTAATATTAAGAATTTTCAGAATTTAAATTGGTTTAAAAATCTGTTTTGATTCAACAAGACAACTGATTGTATTAGTATGACAATCGGTATGACAATCAATAGTCATACCGAAAGTCATGCTAATTCAAAGGATTGTCTTACCAGAATTATTATAGGATTTAAATCTATTTATTTTCAGCAAAAACAATCTGTTTGAACTACTATGACAATCGGTATGACAATTGATTGTCCTACCGAAAGTCTTGCTAGTTCTAAAAGATAGTCCTACCGAAAGTCTTGCTGAGCCAAAGAGATTGTCATGCCAGTTCATTTTCATTCGGTTGGTTGATAAAAGAAGCAGAAGCTGAACATTAATTTTAATCATCCAGAACACAGAAGTCAAGAACAAAGCAGAAAAGAAAAACAAGCAGAAATATTTTATCTTTTCATCTGCATACTTCAAGATTAAATTTCTAGCTTGTAAAGTTAAATCCAATAAACTAGAAATCAGTCTCTTGTTCTTGTGTAACAATCTAGCGGATCAAAATCCCTAGAACTTAATCTCAAATCGCGTTTAGCATTTGATTCTAATTATTGCAAAAATAGAAAAAGTTCATGTCGAATTTATTCTAAATTTATGATAATTAATTTGAGATTAATTCCTTGTAATCGATACAGTTGTTGTAACACCTTTCAAGTTTAATAATATTTTTATTTAACTTGAATTTTGTTTCACATTTTTTATTCCGCATTTAATTCGATTATTTGGTACTGTTTGTATTCAACCCCCCTTCTACAAACACATTGGGACCTAACAATTGGTATCAGAGCCTTCTGATTAACGAACAAATCAAGATCCTAGAATTTTGTGATTTTTCAACTCCTTGAATTTTTATTTATTCAAAAATTCATAATGACTTCACAAAAAGTTGGAACTGTTAAAATTCCACTATTTGATAAAGAAAATTATATCATGTGGAAGAAGAAGATGCTATTATTTTTACAAGTTGTAAATCCCAAATATCTGAACTTGTTAAAGAAGGGTCCAAAAACTCCGATGGTTATTGAACCGGAGGTGATAGAAGATGATGTTGTGATTACCAAAGCTAGAACCTATCCAAAAGAGCCTGAAGATTTTACTCCTGCTGAAAAGGAAAAAGCCTCCTTGGATGCCAGCCTTCAATTAATATTAATTGATTCTCTTGATCCCTTGATGAACAGACATGTGATGAACTGCAAAAATTCCAAACACATGTGGGAAACTATTGAGGTGATTAATGAAGGCACATAGGAAGTTAGGGAGAACAAGTTGGAGATCCTAACCTCTGAGTATGAACATTTTAAATCAAATCCAGGAGAAGGAATTTCTGAAGTGTTTGAGAGGTACAATGCATTGATCAATAACCTGAACATAAATGGAAAATATTATTCAATCAGGGAGGTCAACAAAAAGTTCCTTTTAACACTGTCAACTCATCTTGAACATAGAATCACTGCCATTAGAGAAGCTAGAGATCTGAGTGAGATTTCTTTGGATAGACTCTATGATGTGTTGAAAACCTATGAGTTGGAGCAGATTCAGCAAAAGGAAGTCTACGGGAAAGATAGAATGGTCAGTACATCTACTGCTCTTGTAGCTGAAGGTCAACGACAACAACAATCTCAACAGTCGGAGAGAATGGTACAGTTTTCCAAGGCTGAGGAAAATGTGATAGTAGCAGAATATGATCCTCCTACTACAAATCAATCCAGTGATGATTTTTATTCCTTGGAAGAGCTGGAGCAATTGGAAGATGAGTCAATGGCCCAAATTGTCAAGAGATTCTCCAATGTCAGATTCAAGAGAAATCCCAAGTTCAAGTACAAGTCCAACTACAACAGATTCCAGACAGGTGGATCTTCATCCTCTAACACCAGTAGTGGTGGATACAAAACAGGGATAGTTGATCGGAGCACCATTAGATGCTATAACTGCAATGAGTTGGGACACTTTGCCACAGAATGTAGGAAGCCAAAGCAAGTAAGGAAGAACTCTTATGATTCAAATCAGAAGAGTAACTCTGAAAGGGCTTACCTGGCAAAGGGAAGAAGCTGGGATGATACTGATAGTGAAGATGAAGAAAATGAGAATCTTGCTCTTATGGCTATTGATGGAAAAGCTTCATCGTCAAGAAAAGAGGTAAAATTTACTGATGCTGAATTAGTTTATCATTGTAACACCCCCAGATCCGGGGTCGGGGATCCGGGTCGTCACGGTCTTTCATTCCACAATACCACTTCACTTACTTAATAAAAATAACCTTATGCTGTGACCCCACACTAACACACACCACAACCCGTTATAGTCTCAGAGATGAAATTGAAATAAGTACAAGTCTTGGAACCCACAATTTAAAAGTTATTACAACCCAAAATGATTACTTGATAATTTTACAGTTGATTGCCATTATCTGCCACAAGTTATAATTATACATAATTGATTCTCAAAAGTAGATAGTATGATCTACAATAGATCTACCTCTGCAGCTATAGCAGCTACAACATCATCGGGAAGACGCAGGACGCTTCCCACGCGCTTGCGCTGGGTCTGCTGGAGTCTGGCCATCTTTCCTAACTGTTGTTGTGTGATGAAGAAATAAAGCAAGGGTGAGCAGCAAGCCCACCAAAATAATATGTATAATGATTTACAATATATGAGCCTACTCATAATACTCATGAAAGTCTTGGTCAAAAGAAATGAACTAAGTTTGATATCTTAATGCGATGAAGTCGCAAAATATTCAGTATATATACATATATACTTTTCAAAATATTGGAAGTCCTCTTCCATGCATAATATACACAAAGTCCCAGTGTATAACTGTATAAAAAAATATCGTTGCAAGGTGATCTCATATATCTAACCTTGTCTCAACGTTTTTTTTTTCTGAAAATCTTTGTCATTCATAAGACAATTATTAATTAGATATAAGTTTAAAAGATGAAGTTACAAGATACCCCAATATACTTATATCTTTCCCAAATACTACTTGAACTACCACCGTTCAAGTTATAAATTAGCTTCAAAAGTTCATCACATAGATGAGACTATAAGACAAGATTTGAATAGATTAAATCTTTAAAATATTATCAAAATAAAATGAAGTTACGAGATACTTCATTTGATGTAAACATCATTTTGAAAACTTGACCCTGCCAACACTCAACAATCGCCCAACCGTAGCCTTTCCATCGAAGTGCTCTGGGTAGTGTTGCAAAAATTATCCAATTGGATGATGAACTCATTACGGGAGTTTGCCGTGCCAGGAAGACCACTTACGATGATCAGTCGTAGTAGTACAACCCCACCATTTTCTACATGTAGAGGAGAACCTGTCGGATTTACTTGTCAATCGAACACTGAACTCCTAAGGAAAGGACCGCCTTAGCGGAACTTCCAGGCCATTTGGGCCAATATAATAAGGCTGGGCCGGCGCTACTCGGCCACTTATGCCACTCCTAGTTCAGATGAAATCCATGACTCTGAAACGTAAAGCTCGTTTCCCCCTTTCCCCAAGTAGAAACTTGTTGATACGGCTCCACCAAGAAGTCGTACCTAGTTGGAAAGGAAAACTCACCGATATTTCCCAGGCGATGCCTGTTAATGGATTAACTTGTTCCAAGAATTTTACTTCCCGAATATTGGGTAAGTAATCAAAAACTCTTTTACCAAGACAGCAACCTTGTTGCGAATATAAAACACACCACCGAGCCGGATCCCCCAGGTTTTGAGCGAGTATTTAAATCCCCTTTTTAAAAGGAAGATCTTAAATATAAAAATAGTTTTGGGATCCGCTCTAACTTTTGAAAATCATTTTAAAGACTCGAAAACACTTTAAAGAGTGTTTGGAGTAAAACTGATTTAATGAAGTAAATCAGTCCCCAGAATATTTAGAAAATGTCTGAATATTATTATTTAAATAATATTCCCATAAAAAAATAATCTTTATAAAATAATTGAAGTAGAAGTATTAAAACTTATACTTGAAATGAATAGCAAATAATCAAAGATATACTTATACGAAAGTAATATCTTTATTTGAATAATAAAAAATAAGTTTGATTATCGACACCTTATTCTTTAATAAAATAAAGAATATATCTCAGCAAATAATCGGAGTCATAGATCCTCAAATGAATATTCAAATAATATTCAATAAATAAAATAAGCTGAGTCATAATACCTCGAATGAATATTATAAATAATATTCATTAAATAAAATAAAGGAGTCATACATCCTCAAATGAATGTCCAAGTAATATCCAATAAATAATGTAAAGGAGTCATACGCCTTCGAATAATATTCGAAATAATATTCAATAATAAAATAAAGTTAAAGTTATCGAATAAACCTTATTCGATTAATAGTTTAAAAAAACTATATCCATATATATATATATAAATAAATATATATATATATATAATATACTCGGGAACATCGACTCCCGGTTTAGAAATATGTTCACCTTTTATCCCCTATACTAAGGGTATACGCAACTACTTGCTTATTTCTAGCATAGGTATTATGCAACTATAAGCATTGAAATCAACAGATAGATAACCAGATTACGAAACAGACATGCATATATACCATATTAGCATGCTCCAATATATCGCAAAATTTGCTAATAACAATCATGCAATATCACAAGATAATGCATATACATATATTTACATCACAACAACAGTATAACGGGTATAAAACTTGCCTGGGCGACTGGGGTTACGAATGGCTCGGGACGAGTCTGGTAACCTATAAACAACAAGTAAGTTGGAATTAAACCAAAGTCACTTGTAAATCTATACTTTAACTAACTTAGACTCTAACGCTTGTTTTGCGCTCACTGATTCGCTTAAGTCACTCGGGTACCCTCGGCTCCACCATTTTTAATAATTTAACCTTTATGAGTTTTAAAGCGATTCCTTCGCGGATGTCTTACCAACTGCTTATTACACCTTACATAAATGTTTCATACTTCAATTAGTCCTTTAAGGTCTTTAACCTATGTTTCAAAGTAAGGCGAGGGGAAAAGTATCGTTCGCGAAACGCCGTTACTTGAAACGGTCGTTTTTCCTAAACCGTGCATCGGAATCGAACGAACTACATATCAAAACGAAGCTCGTAACATGAGCTATCTAAACATGGCAGTGGTCATAATCTAGCAGGGGGTCCTCGGGTCCTAATGTTATGCACAAAACAGTCTAAAGAAAATCGGACGTTACGACGGCTATGTTTACGCGATTACCAATATTTATACCACTCCAAATTCTTTACCAATTCACTACAAACCACCCAACCATCATCAATACATCAAACACAACTTATATCAAGGCAAAGTCAGTCCATAATCTCAAGGTTTTCCAACTTATTCAACCACAAACATGATCTACTAACCATAACTTAAGATTCATTAACCATTAACCAAGATTCATATCCAAAATCACCACAAATCCAACCAAACTATCTAACATACATGGATCTTGTTATACATACATGGATATTTCTATATATACATTAATCCATCCATAAACTCATCAAAACTCAAAGTTCAAACTATAAGTTAAAGGTGAAAGTTGTTTATACCTCCTTGAAGCTTCCTAACACAACCCAAGAGCTTTGAATGCCTAAAAGAACCTTGATCCTTGCTTGTATAACCTTAATCTTTCATAAAAATTCAAGAAAACTAAAGTTATTTCTTGAAGGTTACTATTCACCATCTTCTTCCTTGATTTATTGGAAGAGATTGTGAAGGAATTAGGAGCTTAAACTTATAGCATATCCATATCTATGTACAAGGAAGCTTAGATAATTACCTTGTGATTTAACAATGCTTGGAACTTGATTTTTGAAATTCTTGCCCTTGAAAAAGATGAAAAGCCGAGAGCAAGATGATGAGAATGAAATGATTTTGTGTTTTTTGATTTGTTTGGCTTAGCTTGGTTGTTTTTTGTTTTGTTTTTGGTTAATTACCTTAATAACCTTATATTTGTGTGGTTATAAACCAACCACACCTCCTCCTTCCCTATGTCATGCTTACATCACATTGCTATGTCATCCTCCCTTCCTTGTCCTCTTCTCATTGGTTGGGTGACATCACTTCCTCTAATCCCTTTGCTTAACTTCCTAATTGTTTGCCTAATGACCGCTGATCTGTTATACGGTTCGCTTAACTTTCGTTTTCGTTTATCGTTTGAAGGATCATACCCGGGATCTTATTACTTAAGTTCCCTTAACCTTTCTCATTACATTATATTCCTTTTTATGATCCTCTCTTATAATCCTTTAATTTAAATCCTTTTTATCCTGTTACCTTTTTCTCAATTCTTTCCGTATCTAGTGGATTTCCGGGAAAAATCAAAGTGTTCGGATTTGGATTCTGACGATCTTTACATACACTTATATCCCATATAAAGTACTAATAAAATCTCAGAATATCCATATCAGAACCCCTACATAGTGTGGCATGAAAAGTTTTCTCATTCAGCAAAAACACTATTCATAAGGGTTTCAAAAATTTCCAAAAATTGGGGTTATTACAGTCTCCCCTCCTTAAAAGGATTCCGTCCCGGAATCAGATAGAAAATGAATAGGGATACCTTCCTAGCATTGCACTTTCTAACTCTTAAGTAAATTTTCCCACATTGTGGTCCTACCACCAAACTCTGCCTAGTTTGATAACCCTTCTCCTAAGCACTTGTCCCTTTTCGATCTATAACCCTTTCTGGTTGCTCCATATAGGTTACGTCGGGTTGCATATCTATGCGCTCATATGCCTCTATTTATCTAGCATCTGAATTACACTTCCTTAACATTGATACGTGAAACATGTTATGAACTTGCTACATATTCGGGGTTAGGGCTAGCTCATATGCTAACTTCCCAAACGTCTTAATATATCCAAGGGTCCAACAAATTGTAGACTTAGCTTTCCTTTCCTTCCGAACCTCATCAATCCTTTCCAAGGGATACCTATATCATTACTAGGTCCCCTATTTCATACTCTTTATCCTTTCGTGTTAAATCAACATACTTATCATGTCCATCTTGGGCTACTACCAGCCGTCCTCTGATTAGATATATCATATCCTTGGTCCTTTGGACTACTGCGGGTCCGAGCATCTTGCGCTCTACAACTTCATCCTAATATAAGGGAGATCGACATTGTCTTCCCTCAATGATCTCATAAGGCGACATCTCGATGATGACATATGATCTATTGTCGTAAGATAACTCAATCCGAATTAAGTGATCATTCCAAATTCTTTCAAGTCTATTGCACAGACTCTCATTATTGCTTTTAACATTAGAGCTTCTGCTTCTCAATACCCATTCTTTTCCAGTTCGTAATCGCTACTACCTTCCGTTCCTAATATTATACTGGTTATACTTTTGCTCGTTAGCGTTCTATAACCTTTTAATAACCACGTCAACCTTAGTATCACAAATGTGTTCCCATTCCGCATACTACCACCACTTTATTACTCCTCTTTCAGTTGCTTCTATTTTCCAAAATTTGATCAATCAAATAGAAGTAAAGGAATTTGTTGAGAGATCACTAAGATCATGAACACTTGTTATATCGCATAGTTAGTACAGAAGGTGGCCAGCCTTTAGTACTTGACAAGCAATTTAAACAATAGCTGGTATCCTACTAGGCTTCTATCACACAGATAGATAGTCATTCGGCAATACCTCCCCTTTCTGGAAGGGTTGTTCTTCTCAGCTTACATGAAATGAAAAGAAGAGAAAAGAACGAACTGAAGAGAATTGTATATATGAAAAAAATATACTGCCACAAAATATCTGGCTTGGAATCTACCTCTGAACTATAGAGGTTTGTCATAGGAGAACAAAACATATATGTATTTATATCAACATCAAGTATTATAGCATCGTATTTCACGTGCCTAAATATTTTCGCTATCCCGTCCATCATTCTATGGACCCATGCCCCTCCTCGAGCTTATACACAATTACCTTTGAAACTCCCTCGACATCGAAAATCGAACCTGGGATCTCATTCTAGACATCATCGTTACTAGAATTCTATGCTTGCACCGCAACCTTCCTCGTATAATAATACGACTCTCTATTGATAAGAAAGAATAATAATTCACTATGTAGATACTCTACTTAATTAGTCTATTAATGATAACTTATACACTACCACGACCCGATTAGTGGTACTCAATCTCAACACCCATTCCAATACAACTCTCACGGTTGTAATCAGCTCAATACTCGCAGAATCATTGCTGCCTTACTATGGTCCACCACTGACCTACTGTCGTCATTCATTTTCCATGAAGTCTTAATAGCTAACCATACGGAGTCCATACAGGTCGTATCTAATTCTCCTAAGGAGTTAACATAACCACCAATCACAATTCATGAAGAACACTCCAAACTCTGACGTACTTTCATGACATGAAGCAGATAAAATTGCAGAAGAGTTTCAATCAAAGCAACGATAGCAGGTTAATACCATTTTTAATCATATGCCTTAGATAGAAGACTTAACTCAAAGGTTCGTCTAGTCCTTTTTGGAAACATGGTCCTGGCTTATTCTCAAGATAGTACCTCCTAAGATAGATAGCCCGTTCATGGCGATTACACGAATTAAACCTTTGTCAACTACTATTACGGTTGGGTATTGCACAGTCATCAGAAGGAATGTCAATCTTCCAAACCATAATACAATCTGCATAGCTTTAACCATCATCATTGTATTCCTTTGGCACAAGCGCCTATAATTATCCTCTTACCTTTAAAGTGTCGGCCACCTCTTTGGCCTTTCCTGATAGTAAAATTTCCTTACAGTCAATGTCATTTTAACCACCTCCAAATAAATTTTTTCCACCTTATTTCAATCACAGCTTATGTGAAGATGTTTTCCTTAAAATCTGATGAGTAAAAAAAAATCACCATTTTTCCATAAGTTATTGCCTCAGTCTTTAGAGGTTAATCACTGTCATGACTGACTCTCAATCATAATTAGAACATCTTTTATCTTAAGTCCTAATTGCCCTGAACAATTTCGACCATTATTGGTTCGATCCATACCTTCTCGTGGTTTAACACGTGCCTCACTTGGCATCATTATAATTACGTCATATTTCCTTTATCAACATTTCCATTCTTGAGAATTTTGAATATTACCTTTCTCATTGCAAAACCTCTAAGGTTATCCTTGAATCATTCCTCCTGTATTCCCTAGATACAGGGCATATCAAAATACCATTCACTATTACTAGAACCATTGTCTATATACTTCTGAAAAATTTCTCCACTGATCCTTAAAGGTTATTATTACCTTAATGCTTTCCAATTCATACTGTCAAAACTCATACTATCCCTATCAAGGGTGAAATGCCAACCTTTATGCATTCCCCTAGGATTCGTTTTAAGTTACCGATGTTCTATCCTTAATTCCACCTTTAAAAAGGTACAAGCATCCTTCCATGGATAAATAAAGTCATATATCCCTGATAAGGGTATCTTATTCAATCATTCCCACCTCGATAGTCTATACCGAATTTCACAATAACATCTGTATACAACATGAGGTCAATCCACATGGCCTCCAAAAGATAAAAATGGTTATCCGCTTTTCTTTCCTGATTTGGTAATGATCACATGGATGATCTGGAAGATATTGGTCGTGTTCAACGTGAACTTCTTCTTAATAAATCCTTATTTACTTTTGTCGTTTATCTCAACAGTCATCTCAATGTTGGGATATCTTTCATACCTGGCGTCTCCCTTCCTGGGTATCAAGCCACCGGTCTTACACTTCACATTCTTGAAGGTCACTTCCTTCATCCAATTTTCCTAATTTCTTACTTCCTTGTCTCCTCAGTCTATCCACGTCTCAATATTTATCCTTCGAACTATCTCAAGGTTTCCTCAAATCCTCCCAACTTATAGGGGATAAAATATATTTATCTCTTATGCCTTCAACCATCAATTTAACTCATGGTGAATCACCCTCATCCTGAAGATTACATACTTTTCTATTTCTATTGCTACGAGTCTTTAGGGTTTCCTCATACCCAACTTCCTTATCATTCCTCAAACTCTATTGCCTTTATATTTCTTTCCACTTCAGTTTTTTTTTTCCTTTCTCTTATCATTATTTCATGAACCAACACAACTTAAGCATTGATTTCAAACATCCCGTCATTCTGGATTCGTGTCCTTAGAACGAATCTTGACAACTTTTACAACTTAGACTCATAATTTATCATACTCGTCTGCCTTTGTTCTGGCTGTAAAGCTTTTACACTATCTCCTTATCTTTGGGAATTACTTTCCCGAAAACAATTGACTGAACTTAAATCAGTTTATTATAATCTCTTGCTCCGTGCCTTCCTTGGCCTTTCACCGGCGGGTGGCCTCTCTCTTAGGAGGGTAAGTGATAAAAACAGTCTTTTGTGATTCGTCAATCATTTAGAATCTCAAATGATTCCTATATTTCCTTTAGCCAGGCTCTTGCCTCGACTGGGTCAGCTTGTTCCTTGGAACTCTGAGAGCTTAGCGATTTAAAGGTCCTGAAAGAATTTCCCACCGCACTGTCTCCTCAGGGTGGTGGTTGGGGATAATAGTCTAAGTTCTCTTTAGACAGGTCCATGAATTTCCGTATAGGAGTACCGTCTCGGGTCTCCTTATCTCGCTCGACTTTTTGTTTCCTTAGTATGAAATGTTTCATCCTACTCCCCATAATTGGGGTCATCTTTTAATTTAAAATCCTCATTTTCCACTCCATTATGTCATGGGTTCCTTCTATCTTGATGGCGACCTCCCTGACTATCACGTTCAGGGTTTGCTCTAAATCTTATTCCTCAAACTAGCTTTCATCTAAGATCTCATCTTTAAGCTCTTGAACATTTGGAACCCAAATTCTGTAGGAATACCTCATTATTCCCTTCTCATCTTTCTCGGTATTAACCTCTTATCTATTTGTTGGCTCTCTGCCTTCATTCATAACTTTTTCTGGCACAATATGATCTTTTCCAATAATTCGGGCTGTATTGCTATCTCAAACAGCTTTTCGGTACCGGCTCCGGTTACCTTCACTACTATTTCCATTTTCTCAAAATCTCTTATAAACTCTCCAAAAGACATTATCATCTTGAGTCTCTCCTTTTTACTAAGGGCATCAGCCACCATATTGGCTTTCCCCGAATGATAAAGAATCTCCCAATCATAATTCTTGATTAGCTCTAACCGCCTCCTCTGGCGTATGTTGAGCTCTTTCTACGTAAGAATGTACTAGAGCACTTATGGCTTAGGTAATTCTCGCACTTCTCTCCATACAAGTAGTGCCTCCAATCTTTAGGGTAAAACTATTGCCACGAGCCTAAGCTCATGGGCGGGGATATCGAATTTCATATTACCTTAATTGTCTTGACGCAGACGCGATTATCTTGCTGTGCTAAGAAGCACCCTAATTCCTTATGCGAAACGTCACTTATAAATCACAAAATCTCCTTTTTCCATCCGGCAATGCCAGCATAGGGGCCATCACCAACCTCTGCTTCAGTTCTTGAAAGCTGTTCTCGCATTTCTTTGTCCATTCGAACTTCTCAGTCTTACGAGTAAGCCGCGTTAAAGGGGGCTACTATCTTTACAAACTTGAACGAACCTCCGGTAGTGATCGACCAATCCTACCTCTGGTAGTTGACCTAACCATGGTCATCAATTCATCAGTGGTCCTTTATCCATTCTTGTCAGGATCCTCCATGGGATCCTCCTCAGCAACTATCCCTTCTAGGACAACATCCTTAATATCAACATCATCCGGTCCTGCATTAGGACGCTCTATCGGATCCACAATCCGATCTCCAATTAGTAATAAAACATCATCGCGCTGTTGCTCCTCAACCTCAGGGTTCGGAGTCCCGCTACCATATACGATAATGAACTACGCTCCTATCACGATATTTATAAGGGTTCCCATAAGGGTTTTAACTGTCAGTACTACGTTAGGTAGCCCGACTATGAACTTGGCAAGAGTTCTTATTATCTTAGTTAACTTATTATCTTAACGTCCCATCATCTCTGAGGTTTATAACGCTTAGCTCTGATACCGTTTCTGTAACACCCCCAGATCCGGGGTCGGGGATCCGGGTCGTCACGGTCTTTCATTCCACAATACCACTTCACTTACTTAATAAAAATAACCTTATGCTGTGACCCCACACTAACACACACCACAACCCGTTATAGTCTCAGAGATGAAATTGAAATAAGTACAAGTCTTGGAACCCACAATTTAAAAGTTATTACAACCCAAAATGATTACTTGATAATTTTACAGTTGATTGCCATTATCTGCCACAAGTTATAATTATACATAATTGATTCTCAAAAGTAGATAGTATGATCTACAATAGATCTACCTCTGCAGCTATAGCAGCTACAACATCATCGGGAAGACGCGGGACGCTTCCCACGCGCTTGCGCTGGGTCTGCTGGAGTCTGGCCATCTTTCCTAACTGTTGTTGTGTGATGAAGAAATAAAGCAAGGGTGAGCAGCAAGCCCACCAAAATAATATGTATAATGATTTACAATATATGAGCCTACTCATAATACTCATGAAAGTCTTGGTCAAAAGAAATGAACCAAGTTTGATATCTTAATGCGATGAAGTCGCAAAATATTCAGTATATATACATATATACTTTTCAAAATATTGGAAGTCCTCTTCCATGCATAATATACACAAAGTCCCAGTGTATAACTGTATAAAAAAATATCGTTGCAAGGTGATCTCATATATCTAACCTTGTCTCAACGTTTTTTTTTTCTGAAAATCTTTGTCATTCATAAGACAATTATTAATTAGATATAAGTTTAAAAGATGAAGTTACAAGATACCCCAATATACTTATATCTTTCCCAAATACTACTTGAACTACCACCGTTCAAGTTATAAATTAGCTTCAAAAGTTCATCACATAGATGAGACTATAAGACAAGATTTGAATAGATTAAATCTTTAAAATATTATCAAAATAAAATGAAGTTACGAGATACTTCATTTGATGTAAACATCATTTTGAAAACTTGACCCTGCCAACACTCAACAATCGCCCAACCGTAGCCTTTCCATCGAAGTGCTCTGGGTAGTGTTGCAAAAATTATCCAATTGGATGATGAACTCATTACGGGAGTTTGCCGCGCCAGGAAGACCACTTACGATGATCAGTCGTAGTAGTACAACCCCACCATTTTCTACATGTAGAGGAGAACCTGTCGGATTTACTTGTCAACCGAACACTGAACTCCTAAGGAAAGGACCGCCTTAGCGGAACTTCCAGGCCATTTGGGCCAATATAATAAGGCTGGGCCGGCGCTACTCGGCCACTTATGCCACTCCTAGTTCAGATGAAATCCATGACTCTGAAACGTAAAGCTCGTTTCCCCCTTCCCCAAGTAGAAACTTGTTGATACGGCTCCACCAAGAAGTCGTACCTAGTTGGAAAGGAAAACTCACCGATATTTCCCAGGCGATGCCTGTTAATGGATTAACTTGTTCCAAGAATTTTACTTCCCGAATATTGGGTAAGTAATCAAAAACTCTTTTACCAAGACAACAACCTTGTTGCGAATATAAAACACACCACCGAGCCGGATCCCCCAGGTTTTGAGCGAGTATTTAAATCCCCTTTTTAAAAGGAAGATCTTAAATATAAAAATAGTTTTGGGATCCGCTCTAACTTTTGAAAATCATTTTAAAGACTCGAAAACACTTTAAAGAGTGTTTGGAGTAAAACTGATTTAATGAAGTAAATCAGTCCCCAGAATATTTAGAAAATGTCTGAATATTATTATTTAAATAATATTCCCATAAAAAAATAATCTTTATAAAATAATTGAAGTAGAAGTATTAAAACTTATACTTGAAATGAATAGCAAATAATCAAAGATATACTTATACGAAAGTAATATCTTTATTTGAATAATAAAAAATAAGTTTGATTATCGACACCTTATTCTTTAATAAAATAAAGAATATATCTCAGCAAATAATCGGAGTCATAGATCCTCAAATGAATATTCAAATAATATTCAATAAATAAAATAAGCTGAGTCATAATACCTCGAATGAATATTATAAATAATATTCATTAAATAAAATAAAGGAGTCATACATCCTCAAATGAATGTCCAAGTAATATCCAATAAATAATGTAAAGGAGTCATACGCCTTCGAATAATATTCGAAATAATATTCAATAATAAAATAAAGTTAAAGTTATCGAATAAACCTTATTCGATTAATAGTTTAAAAAAACTATATCCATATATATATATATAAATAAATATATATATATATAATATACTCGGGAACATCGACTCCCGGTTTAGAAATATGTTCACCTTTTATCCCCTATACTAAGGGTATACGCAACTACTTGCTTATTTCTAGCATAGGTATTATGCAACTATAAGCATTGAAATCAACAGATAGATAACCAGATTACGAAACAGACATGCATATATACCATATTAGCATGCTCCAATATATCGCAAAATTTGCTAATAACAATCATGCAATATCACAAGATAATGCATATACATATATTTACATCACAACAACAGTATAACGGGTATAAAACTTGCCTGGGCGACTGGGGTTACGAATGGCTCGGGACGAGTCTGGTAACCTATAAACAACAAGTAAGTTGGAATTAAACCAAAGTCACTTGTAAATCTATACTTTAACTAACTTAGACTCTAACGCTTGTTTTGCGCTCACTGATTCGCTTAAGTCACTCGGGTACCCTCGGCTCCACCATTTTTAATAATTTAACCTTTATGAGTTTTAAAGCGATTCCTTCGCGGATGTCTTACCAACTGCTTATTACACCTTACATAAATGTTTCATACTTCAATTAGTCCTTTAAGGTCTTTAACCTATGTTTCAAAGTAAGGCGAGGGGAAAAGTATCGTTCGCGAAACGCCGTTACTTGAAACGGTCGTTTCTCCTAAACCGTGCATCGGAATCGAACGAACTACATATCAAAACGAAGCTCGTAACATGAGCTATCTAAACATGGCAGTGGTCATAATCTAGCAGGGGGTCCTCGGGTCCTAATGTTATGCACAAAACAGTCTAAAGAAAATCGGACGTTACGACGGCTATGTTTACGCGATTACCAATATTTATACCACTCCAAATTCTTTACCAATTCACTACAAACCACCCAACCATCATCAATACATCAAACACAACTTATATCAAGGCAAAGTCAGTCCATAATCTCAAGGTTTTCCAACTTATTCAACCACAAACATGATCTACTAACCATAACTTAAGATTCATTAACCATTAACCAAGATTCATATCCAAAATCACCACAAATCCAACCAAACTATCTAACATACATGGATCTTGTTATACATACATGGATATTTCTATATATACATTAATCCATCCATAAACTCATCAAAACTCAAAGTTCAAACTATAAGTTAAAGGTGAAAGTTGTTTATACCTCCTTGAAGCTTCCTAACACAACCCAAGAGCTTTGAATGCCTAAAAGAACCTTGATCCTTGCTTGTATAACCTTAATCTTTCATAAAAATTCAAGAAAACTAAAGTTATTTCTTGAAGGTTACTATTCACCATCTTCTTCCTTGATTTATTGGAAGAGATTGTGAAGGAATTAGGAGCTTAAACTTATAGCATATCCATATCTATGTACAAGAAAGCTTAGATAATTACCTTGTGATTTAACAATGCTTGGAACTTGATTTTTGAAATTCTTGCCCTTGAAAAAGATGAAAAGCCGAGAGCAAGATGATGAGAATGAAATGATTTTGTGTTTTTTGATTTGTTTGGCTTAGCTTGGTTGTTTTTTGTTTTGTTTTTGGTTAATTACCTTAATAACCTTATATTTGTGTGGTTATAAACCAACCACACCTCCTCCTTCCCTATGTCATGCTTACATCACATTGCTATGTCATCCTCCCTTCCTTGTCCTCTTCTCATTGGTTGGGTGACATCACTTCCTCTAATCCCTTTGCTTAACTTCCTAATTGTTTGCCTAATGACCGCTGATCTGTTATACGGTTCGCTTAACTTTCGTTTTCGTTTATCGTTTGAAGGATCATACCCGGGATCTTATTACTTAAGTTCCCTTAACCTTTCTCATTACATTATATTCCTTTTTATGATCCTCTCTTATAATCCTTTAATTTAAATCCTTTTTATCCTGTTACCTTTTTCTCAATTCTTTCCGTATCTAGTGGATTTCCGGGAAAAATCAAAGTGTTCGGATTTGGATTCTGACGATCTTTACATACACTTATATCCCATATAAAGTACTAATAAAATCTCAGAATATCCATATCAGAACCCCTACATAGTGTGGCATGAAAAGTTTTCTCATTCAGCAAAAACACTATTCATAAGGGTTTCAAAAATTTCCAAAAATTGGGGTTATTACAATCATCTAGGAGGTTCATTAGATTGTGCTCGTCGTGATAATGAACTGTTAAGTCAGCAGATCAAAGACCTTGAGAAAGAGGTCAATGAATTAAAACTTGTGCACATTAATCAAGACAAGTTAAAAGAACAAGTATCTTTTCTAGAGAATAGAGTTGACTGTTATAGACAACTCGAAACTATTCTCAAAGACAAGATCACCGGTCTTGAGACTAAGGTTAGTGCCTACTTCAATTCTTGTTCGAAGGCTAAAGAGTTCTACAGTAAGCAAGCTGTTAATCAAACATCTGGAATAGGTTATGATTACAATGCTGCTATTGGAGAATTAGGCATAAACTCCCATCCTCATGTATGTGCTAAAGGGAGGGAAGTACCATATGTGCTTAAGGGTGTTGATGAACCCCTCTATAAAGCATCAATTGCTGAACCATTTGATGCGACCTCTTCTATCATTCAAGAAGAAATACGTGCTGAAGATCATGCTAATGAGAAGGTTGTTTCCGAGTCAAGTGTGTCGAAAGTTCCAGTCAAAGTTATGAAAGTAACTGAGACTAACTCAGACATACATGAGTTGGATAACAAAAATGCCATGTCTACCATGCATATATTGCCTGCTATTAATCACTCTCATAAAGCATGTAGTGTTTCTAATTGTATGTCTTGTGCTTTCAATATGATGTATGCTTATTTTAATGGTAAGCATGTTTCTAATGATAAGACTACTCCTCGTCAGCATGTGAATAACAAGAAGCATGATAGGTCTAAGACTGCTAGTCCTTCTAAGGCTAGAAAGGAGACATTTGTGCCTAAGCTTAAACAGAAATTTGTTAAGGCTGTTTACAAGGTCAAATGTTCAGTCATTGAGAAAGTTGAGACCATTAAAATTAAAAATGTTGTTTTGCCTGACAAAGGACAGTTCTACAAGTATGCCGGGCCCAACCAAGTTTGGGTTCCGAAGAAGGTTTAATCCATTTGTAATGCAGGGCATTAAACAGGTGTAGCCGGTAGTGTGGATTCTTGACAAGTGGATCGTCAAGACATATGACCGGAGATAGAGCCCTGCTATCAAATGTGGATTGAGAAAGCTGACCCACTAATTACCTTTGGAGATAACAGCAAAGGTTTATCTGAGTGATATGGCTATTTGTAAGCTGGATATGTTATCAGTGAAATTTTGTATATTGTGCTAGGTTATTATCAGGAAGCAGTATCTAACATATAGCACCAGTGACGAGACTTGAGAATATTACGACATATCAGGAACCTGATGCACATTACACTTGGAATTGGACTCTAGTAAGATGTGTACAAGTGTACTCCTGGTTGGTGAGTCAAAAGAGGAAGTCAATGCACCTCAGTTCATGGACTTTGCAGTTGCAGATCTATTGGACTATGCAATCTCTTCTTCACAATCTCAATTCAGGTTGGTATGAACTAGTGTACTGCTCAAGCAATCGTCATATTTATAACTCTTTAATCACTAGGCACAATCATATTGTTTTATATGTGCAGTGATATATTGATAATGCTATCATTGAACTCAAACTTCTTTATACATTAGTGATTTCTTATTTCATGTAAAATCTTTTGAAATCACTATTGTACATCATTTTCTCTCTATTACCATATGTTCTGTGATACAGGTTCAGTCTCCAATGACCTTCTTTCATTGGCGGTCATGAGGTTGAAAACCCACAACATCTATCCCAGACTGTAAAGACAAACACAAAAACAAAACTAACCAACACTCTCTTACCACTAAATGTAGTATGAATGAGCGTGAGGGAGATAGTGCCTTAGTGCACCACATAAGGAAGGTTCTGTAGTCAACCCAGTAGCTCTGTCTCCTACATAGATGAGTAGTATTTAAACCAAGACAACTGCTAGCCCCCATACATCTTCTCAAAAAGATGTAATGGCTGAAAAGGCACAAAAACAGTTACTAGATTCATTCTCTCAACAGGGTGCGTCTATTGAAATTTGCCTGTCAGCCAAGGTATCCGATGTAGTATCACCACTTCAAACATAAACAATTCTTGATGCATAAGGAGAGGTTACAAACACAAAGGATGAGTTGACGGAAACAAGAGTTTCGACCATTTTAAGGTCAGATTCGATTGTTCAAGGTTCGTTAATGGACCAATTGCCTTTACAGGTGTTAGGAGAGGATACTGATCCAAAAGCCATATGTCAGTGGTCATTGTCTACCTCCCCAGGCTTAAATCCCCTGGATGCATCTGCGGATAGTGGATCTGACATAGGTGCAGATCGGCAACTTGTTGACAATGATTCAGATATTACCTGATGAGTCACAAGGAAATGTCTTCACAGACATTAGAAGGGAACCTTGATCTTTATGCTAAATTCTTTGGATCATTGTTTACCTTCCCAGAATTCAAATCTGGAACCCTAAAAGGGAAACTAGCAACTTGTAGATTATGACTCAGATTCATCTGACGAGTTTAACAAGGATGGGGACTTGCGAACTCCCATTGCACCACCTGTGACCTCCTTAAGGATGGCTAAGGTGATTTTCCTTGCAGGTACAGCTGAATGTTGGAGCTATGAGAGGAGTGATACACTTGTGAGAATGAGTGTAAACACGAGTAGAGAGAAGAGTGAAACACATGTGAGGTACACTAAACAGAATCACACACTCACAGTGAGGAAGAAAGAGAAACTACTTGTTATTTCTTTTCCAACCAAGTGAAATATGAGAACTCCTTCAGATGACGGCATACATTCCTTCTTTAAGGGGGAGATAAAAGCTTAAGTAATAGTTTGGAGGATTCCTCAACTAAGGGGGAGAAATAGCAGGGAGTAAGAAAAAGATCCTACATGTACACTACACCACACCATTGTTGTTTGTAACTACGGATCCTATTGTATGGGAGAGGTGGTAAACACAAGGTGATTTTCTAGTAAGGGAAGAAGCTGTTAGGGGAGTACCATTGGTTTTTATCTGCGGATCCTATTGTACGGGAGAGGTGGTAAATGAAGGTGATCTTCTTTAATTAGTTGATTCTCATAGGGGGAGAAGCAAGAGTGATATGGGCTTCTCAACAGGAAATGTGGTTGTACAAATGAAGATGGAACTACTTGAAGATATGTTCAGTCTAGAGGAACATCTACTTGGAATCTGGAAAATGTTAAATGTCTTCCAGAAACTTTTCTACTATTTACTTTGCATTTCAGTTTATATCTTTTTCTTATTTGTTAGTTGAGTTATCCTCTAGGTATTTGTGTGTTATTGTCTAACAAACAAATAGGGGGAGATTGTAAGTCATATGTCGTAGGCCTATTTGTATATTCGAGGATTCAACTCAACTCAAATAAGAATGTAAAAAGTAAATAGTGGATCTACCGTCAGAGAGATCTCGCAAAGTAACATCTGTCAGAGGATTCAGAAACAAGGTTCATCTACAGATTTGAGGAGTTAATTCACTGGAAGAAGCTTAAGGAATTGATCAAGCCTCAGTGATACAAATCAAGATTGTGGATTTAATCAAGTGACAGAGATCTCGTCAGAGTATCATTAATTACAAGGATTTAATCTGAAGAAAATCAGAGTATCAAAGTCAAGACATGAAGAAACGTCACGGAAGTTAGTCACTCATGAACCAGACAGTACATCGAGTGTCAACATTGAAGTGGTGGAATTGATTCATATATTTCAGTGATTTTCAGAACATATACAGAAGAATGGATGCTGCTCAAGATTAGTATTAATTCTCTATTAATTAATTAAATCATATAATTTAATTAAGAAAATAAAGTATATCTGCAAAGATTAATTTATTTAATTAACTGAATTAATTGATTAATTAATTCTGAATTAATATTAAGAATTTTCAGAATTTAAATTGGTTTAAAAATCTGTTTTAATTCAACAAGACAACTGATTGTATTAGTATGACAATCGGTATGACAATCAATAGTCATACCGAAAGTCATGCTAATTCAAAAGGATTGTCTTACCAGAATTATTATAGGATTTAAATCTATTTATTTTCAGCAAAAACAATTTGTTTGAACTACTATGACAACCGGTATGACAATTGATTGTCCTACCGAAAGTCTTGCTAGTTCTAAAAGATAGTCCTACCGAAAGTCTTGCTGAGCCAAAGAGATTGTTATGCCAGTTCATTTTCATTCGGTTGGTTGATAAAAGAAGCAGAAGCTGAACATTAATTTTAATCATCCAGAACACAGAAGTCAAGAACAAAGCAGAAAAGAAAAACAAGCAGAAATATTTCATCTTTTCATCTGCATACTTCAAGATTAAATTTCTAGCTTGTAAAGTTAAATCCAATCAACTAGAAATCAGTCTCTTGTTCTTGTGTAACAATCTAGCGGATCAAAATCCCTAGAACTTAATCTCAAATCGCATTTAGCATTTGATTCTAATTATTGCAAAAATAGAAAAAGTTCATGTCGAATTTATTCTAAATTTGTAATAATTTATTTGAGATTAATTTCTTATAATTGATACAGTTGTTGTAACACCTTTCAAGTTTAATAATATTTTATTTAACTTGAATTTTGTTTCACATTTTTTATTCCGCATTTAATTCGATTATTTGGTACTGTTTGTATTCAACCCCCCTTCTACAAACACATTGGGACCTAACACAAAGAATGTAACCCCTCCTAAAGCTAGGAAAGTGGCACCTGTCACCAAGCCCAAGAGAAAGTCTGTTGGTGCTTCTGAAAGTGACAAGGAAACAGTCAATGATAAAGCAAAAACTGTTAAGCCTGTCAATTCTGTTAAGAGAAATGTTATATATTCAAATGCTTCTAAGTCTTCTGGACCCAACTTAGTTTGGGTACCAAAGAAAACTTAATCATCTTTGTTTTCAGGGCATAAAGCAGAAGAAGGTCTTATGGATTATGGACAGTGGATGTTCAAGGCATATGACTGGAGATAGAGCCCTGGTATCAATGGTGATTGAGAAAGCTGGCCCAGTGGTTACTTTTGGAGATGACAGCAAAGGTTATACTACGGGATATGGCTGTTTGGAAATTGGCAATGTCATCATTGAAGAAATCTCTCTGGTTGAAGGCCTTATGCATAATCTCCTCAGTATCAATCAGTTCTGTGATAACGGATGCGAAGTTTTGTTCAAAAAGGAGAAGTGTTTGATCTCTAATCAGAAGAATGAGAAGCTAACTCTCAATAGAGACAGAAAGGGTGATTTGTTCGTAGCTGACTGGAATTCTGCAGATGGTCAAGTAATGTGCTTCTACAATAAAGCCTCTCCAGATGAAAGTTGGTTATGGCATAAGAAGCTCTCCCACTTAAACTTCAAGACCATGAATTCTTTGGTTAATAGGGAATTGGTGTGAGGATTGCCCGAGATGGAATTCTGTCCTGATGGACTTTATGAAGCATATGAGAAGGGAAAGTCAAAGAGGGCATCACACAAGAAGAAGACAATGATTGACATCACTGAACCACTATAACTCCTTCACATGGATTTGTTTGGTCCTGTCAACGTCATGTCTATGTCAAGAAAGAAATATGGCTTAGTAATTGTTGATGACTATTCCAGATACACGTGGGTGTTATTCTTACATTCAAAGGATGAAGCACCTGATATGATTATTGATCACATCAACAAGATTGAGTTAGAAGCTGGAGTGCCTGTGCGAACAATCAGATCAGACAATGGAACAGAATTCAGAAATGCAAAGCTGAATGATTTCTGTGTCGAGAAGGGAATCTCAAGACAGTTTTCAGCACCAAGGACTCCACAACAAAATGGAGTGGTTGAAAGGAAAAATCGAACATTGGTTGAAGCTGCAAGGACTATGCTTAATGAAGCCAATCTTCCTACCTTATTTTGGGCTGAAGCAGTTAACACTGCATGCTACACTCAAAACAAAACGCTGATTAACAAGATGTACGAGAAGATCCCTTACGAGTTAATGGCCAACAAGAAACCATCAGTGAAATACTTTTACGTGTTTGGAGGAAAGTGTTTTGTGCTTAAGGACGATGAGCATCTTGGCAAGTTTGATGCTAAAGCTGAAGAAGGTATCTTTCTGGGCTATTCTCTGAAGTCAAAGGCTTACAGGGTGTATGTGATTAGTGATCAAAAGGTTATGGAAAGCCTTAATGTAACATTTGATGATGCCAAGCTCCCAAGTATACAAAAGGAAGATGATAGTGATAATCTTGATGTTAAAGATCTTTCTGATGGAGAAGATGAGCCTGAAGATGTTCCAGACAATAATGACAATGGCAATGATCCTAATGATCATAATTCTGATGCAGATACTGAAGGTAATGGCCATGAGACAAGTCACACTATCTCAGGGACTAGTCCTCAAGCTTCAGATTCTGTAGATCAAGCTAGCAACAACTCAGGGGGAGCAAAACAAGGAGAAGAACAAGGATCCAGTAGTCATACTCAACACAATTCTGGAAATGTTAAGTCATCAAGGGCTAGTCTACCAAGACACAGAGTATGGAGTAAAGATCATCCTCGGAACTTGATACTTAGTGATCCAAATACAGGAGTTAAGACTAGAAGAGCTATAACAAATGAATATTTCTGTTCTGGGTTTCTATCTCAAATGGAGCCAAAGAAAGTAGATGAAGCTCTTGGAGATCCTGATTGGGTGATTGCTATACAAGAGGAACTCAATCAGTTCGAAAGCCAGAAAGTGTGGAAGCTTTTACCAAGACCTAAAGAGAAATCAATAATTGGCACAAAATGGGTTTTCAAAAATAAGCTTGATGAAGATGGAATTGTAACAAGGAACAAGGCGAGACTGGTTGCTAAGGGATATTATCAAGAAGAAGGAATTGACTATGATGAAACCTTTGCACCAGTTGCTAGACTTGAAACCATCAGGATGTTTTTAGCATTTGCAACACATTCAAACTTCAAGGTATATTAGATTGATTTGAAAAGTGCTTTCTTGAATGGTGAGCTTAAAGAAGATGTCTATGTGGAGTAACCCCTTGGTTTCATAGATCCCGAGTTTGAAGATTTTGTCTATTTTCTCTTCAAGGCTCTCTATGGTCTAAAACAAGCGCCGATAACATGGTATGACACTCTATCAGAATTTCTTCTTGAAAATGGTTTCACTAGAGGTGTCATAGATAAGACTCTGTTTCATAAGAATCATAAAGATGA
Organism: Apium graveolens; assembly: GCF_009905375.1. Classification (NCBI taxonomy): domain Eukaryota; kingdom Viridiplantae; phylum Streptophyta; class Magnoliopsida; order Apiales; family Apiaceae; genus Apium; species Apium graveolens. The sequence continues at coordinate 87,826,739 of NC_133657.1, forward strand.
TACCATATTTATGCAAGTCTATGTTAATGACATTATATTTGGGTCTATGAATGATACACTTTGTGCAAGGTTTGTTAAGTTTATGCAGAGCTGGTATGAGATGAGTATGATGGGTGAGTTGAGCTACTTCCTTAGACTACAAGTGAGTCAGAAATCAGATGGTATCTTCATTTGTCAAATGAAGTACATCAGAGATCTTCTGAAGAAATATTAGTTGGAAGATTCAACACCTGCTAAGACTCCGATGGAAACTGCCATAAAACTTGATCAAGACACGTCTGGTAAGATGGTGGACATCACTCATTAGTGAGCATGATTTGATCATTACTCTACCTGACTGCAAGTAATCCAGATATCATGTTTGTAACATGCTTGTGTGCACGATTCCAGGCTGATCCAAAAGAATCTCATCTGATAATTGTCAAAAGAATTTTCAGATATCTGAAGGGTACACCTAATCTAGGTATCTGGTATCCTAAAGATACGGCTTTGATCTCATCGGCTACACATATTATGATTACGCTGGTTGTAAGATTGATCGGAAGAGTACTTCAGGAAGCTATCAGTTTCTTGGGAGAAGATTGGTTTCTTGGTTTAGTAAGAAGCAGCATTTAGTTTCTACATCTAATGTTGAAGCTGAATACATTGCTGCTGGTAACTGTTGTTCTCAATTTCTTTGGATGAGAAACCAACTGCGAGACTATGGACTTGATTTGAAGAATATTCCTATCTACTGTGACAACACAAGTGCCATAGCAATCTCAAACAATCCTGTTCAGCACTCAAGGACCAAATATATTGATATAAGGTATCATTTCATTCGAGAGCATATAACGAATGAGATTGTGGAACTTCATTATGTTCCCACAATGGATCAAATTGCAGACATTTTCACAAAGCCACTTGATGAAGTTACCTTCAATAAGTTGGTTAGTGAACTTGGCATGTTGAATTTGTCCAATTAATTGGAAATCAACAAATGTAATTTGGTGCGGGTAAACTTTACTACCACAATGATGATGCTTTGAGGGAAAAGTAAGTTTACATATCTATTCATTATATATATCCATGTTTGTAAACTTGTTTTGAAGTTAACTGATTACCATGCGTTACATGTTATATGCTAGTGGTATGTAAGTTAGAGTTTTTGATGCAATATATGAGTTGTTTCAATGTTTACATGCTATATGTTTTCTCTGATGCAAATACTCATGATATTGATATTTATTTTAGCACACACACACACATCTCATTTTTATTTTCACTTTGATCTAAGACCCTGTAATCTCATTTGTGATCTTATCATAATTCTGATTTATAAGTTCAGATCCTATTTTAGATCCTGTATAACTAATTTGAGTAATCTGATTATGTCTTGTGTGATTATATCATGTGTGATTATATCATGTTTTTGAGTGATTCTGTATAATTGTTGAGTTTCAGACCCTAGGCAAATCTGATAACAGATTCTTTGATCAATTTGACTCTTTGTTTATGCTAGAATAACTCTGTCTATTTTGTGCTAAAATAAATATGCATTATAACTAGTAATGGTTGTGATATGATTATATTAGGAGTATATTTTTACCTGGTTTAGTCTTGTGTTGACTAATCAATTGGTGCAGACTTGTTGGATATACTCTTGGCATAATTAATGGCTTGTTCGACTTATATGTTGATTTATGTGTAACTCTGATGATCTTGCTATGCTTATACTATGTTCTAGATATTAAATCTTGATATATTTCTTATACTCTGATTACCTTATACAAGTCGTATAAGTTTAGAACAATGTTCACTCTCTTTCCTATATAGTATTGATCTGTATTGGACTAACTTTGAACTGTTTTGAGTTAATGAGATTTGTTTGAGTAGCATTGTCAAAAGAATCAGAAAGCATGATCATCTGAGACATCCTTCATGAATCCATATTATGGTAAGTAAAGGTAAAAGATCTATGGTTCTGAAATTACTTTGTTCTTGATCATCAAGTTCTCTGATATTGTACTTCAATCTTCAACACCCTCAGTGGTTTTAGGAACTGACTAAGAGCCTATCAAACCTCATAGGTTCTAACCCAAGTCATTAGTACCAAACACTTCTCAAACAGTATTCAATTACCTTACTATGATATATCCCGCATATTTTGCTCTGATTTACTCACTTTTCTTGAGATATCAACTTAGTGATCAGACATAATTACCACTTGGTATTGGAGTTGTGTTGAGAATGAGGAAGATAGTTCCAAGAAGCACCACATAAGGAAGGAAAGGTCAACCCTATAGCTTTGTCTCTCACAAAAAAGTGGAGTATCTATAACCTGAGACATCTGTAAGCCACTCTGTATTCTCTAAAAAGGATATGGAGCTGAAAAAGGCATATAAACAGTTACTAGGTGCATTCTATCAACAGAATGTTATCTATTGAAAATTTGCCTATCATCCAGGGCATCTGTATAAGAGTCACTACCCTTTGATTAAAATGTTTCCAATGTACATGTGAGATTCAAACATACAAGGAAGGTATTGACGCAGCAATCACTGTCAAACCATATCAAGGTCAATGACAATAGGTTGAAATCCCGGATCATGTTCTAATCTTTATCTCTAATCTTTAATAAGAACATATGATCCTGGTTGGTTACTTTGATAAGTCCTCACATACTCTAGAAGAAATATTTAATCCCTTGTGGCATATCATTGATCATTGGTTATCTTCCCAGAATTCAAATCTGGAACTGATTTTGATTTAGTCAAAACAACAACTTGTAAATAAGGACTCAAATATCAACTGACGAATTTATAAGGTATACTTCTTCATGGAAGTTGAGGGATATCAGGAAGTCTGCCACTTAAAAGAATCCTAATTTTCCCTATCAGAAGGAACATTTCTGAATCTCTTGACTGAAAGTTTCCATCCTTGAAGGTGGAAGGCAACTTTTCTATGAAAAGGATTTTCTCGCAGGTACACTTGGATGTTTAGAGTTTTGAGTGAGTGACACACTGTGAGACTGAGTGACAAACACTTGAGTGTAGAGTGGAGTGAAACACAATGTGAGATCACTAAACAAAAATCACACTTGCATTGCGAGGAATGGTTACCAGATAATCTCTTCACTTGGCTGGTTAGTCCTAAGGTTTTACTCTGAATACATTTTGAAGGATTACTTAACTAAGGGGGAAAGATTATAAAAAGATTATTGAAGACATTGAGATTATAAACTGATAGGCTTTCTATAACTAAGAAGAAGGATTTCTAACTTTATTGTACTAAGGAAGGGGTTCTTCATCTTAGGGGGAGAGATTATTGGGTTTTGGTTCTGGATTCTAAAATGTGTCTATGTGCTTTATGGGAAGATCTGAAGATGATTGAAGACAGTATTTGGAAGACGTATCTATCTGCAACTTTACATAAGGGAGAGAAGAATCTGTTCTCTGCTGAAGCTGAATGCGTATAGAAGATGCAGTAGATATAAGATAATATTATTTCCAAGTCCAGGATTGAAAGTTGAAAGCTGATTGAAGATTGTTGGATAAAGTTAGTTGAGTTATCCTCCAAACTGTTGCTTCTCCATTATTATTTGACTGTCAGGTGTAACAGTCAAATAAGGGGAGATTGTTGAGCAAGATTGAAGCTGTATGTATAACTCAACAATACTAGTTTGGATATCTCAACATAGAACAAGGACTTTGAAATAATCTATGTCTTGCTGGAATCAGAACATATTGTTTATTGGGTATATGCACAAAAGGTTCTGTTAGATGCAGTGAAGAATACATCAACAGTGATCCGTATGAAGTTCATTAATATGTTTAGGCATCGTAGGAATAAGGTTGGAGTCATTCGAAGCAGCTATCAGGATTAGTGTGAAGACCTCAAGGATTCCCCGTGAAGTTGTTTGTATTTGGTAGAAGACTTAACAGTGATTTGCACGGGTATAATACGAAGGCCTGAGAGCGGAACTAGTCATCTGTGAACCAGACCCTTGCACGAGACGTCAGTGATCCGTGAAAGGAAACGGAGTATTATTTTTAGAAACACTGTTAAGTGGGTTTTGTACTCAAGGAGACTAGAAATATTTATAGGTACAAATTTCCGGAGATTAGAAGGCCTGCAGATACAGAGGAGTATAACCCGAGAATTTACTAGATTTATTTTTAAATCAATGACTGAATTTTTATTAAATGAATAAATGAAAATCATCTCATTTATTTATTTAATTTTAGATCACAATTTGATTTTAAAATAAAAAAATTAATAACTGAATTTTTATCAAATGAATAAATTAATCTCAAAAGATTTATTTATTTGATTTGATATCAATATTTAATTTTGGTAAATTAAAATTAATGTTTGAATTTTATTTAAATAATTAAATTCACAGTTTATTTATTTATTTATTTTAATATCAAATATTTATTTTAATTGCCAGCCAGGTGGATTTAACAAAGAAAATAAAAACAGCTGCAAAGAATAAAAGGGGTACAAATTGCAAAGTAAACAAAACAAAGTAAACAAAATCAAAAGCTGTACATCTCAAAAACAGGAGTATTGCATGTACTATTTTATTGATAAAAAGAGAAGGAACAAATGAATTGAGGTAAACAAAACTCACAGAATAGCAGGTAAAAAGATAGCTGAATTCTGTTTTTCCCAGGCGCAACACGCGCGCGTGACAAGCACGCAGTCCTTCCCCTTCCATTCTTTCCTTTGCGTGCAACACACTCCATCTCCAAGGCATAGAAAGAAGTCTCCAAGGCAAAAGACGGCGCACTGAATTACAGTTAGTCACCACAGACACTCTCTCTTGGTCGCCACAGGAACTCGAGTGCATGCTGTAAATAGAGGTCTCCATACAAAAATTATTCTAAGGCAATTCTACTACTCTGGTCGCCATAGAATTAAAAATGCAAGATGGCACATTAAAATAAATGGACATAAGGCCTCAACGTATCATGTTCTATCTCCTCAACAATCTACCACATATATAATCAAATTTACAGCAGATTAAAAACACTTCTCAACAAAAACTCTATCGAAGCTCTGTAGAATTTTTTTCTTGGAAAGTTGGGTGATTTCATTTATTGAAATTAAGGAGAGAAGTGTTGCCCAATTTGTTTCACACCAATTAAAGCCTTACAAACTTGTAACACTCATATTTAAAGCTCTCTTGATTGTATTTAATATCTTTTGATAGAAGCTTTAAATTCTTAGAGTGATAGATAAAACACTAGATTGATAGCTATTATTTTGGTTCTCTCTATATTTGTTTCTTCGAATTATTTATATTCAGAGTTATAAGCAAACCTTTACGGTTTAATTTCTTAATAATAAGAATTATTCCGTGAATCTCTGAGTGTTTGTTTATTTCATTTTCGAGGTTTATTTTCTGCTGCAATAAATTTTAGAAAACGAAGAACATACATTCACCCCCCCTGTATGTACATTTGGACCTAAGAGGTGATACCCCTTATATATGTGCGGGTAACCTTGAATTTGGTTAGGGTTAGGAGACTTGATGGACAAGTCTCAGACTTAGATTGGACTTTGGAGTCCTGGAATGCAGGAGGTTGATTCCTTATCTTTTTAGATTTCTTGAAGGTCAATCCCCAAGGAATTACATCCTTCATGGAATACAATTTGCAGGTGTTATTTTACCCTTATTTATTAATTACGAAATAAAAATAATTTTAGTTTCAGACCTCATTAATTGAGCTTCTCTTTTGGTCAAAATCAGGTTTAATAAATGCGATATTAATTACTCCCTCCGTCCCTTTGGGTTGTTAACATTTGAAATGAAGTGTTTGACACGCATTTTTAGGATCTTATCTAGTATAGTTGTATAACTTATTTTGAATAAAAGTTAAACATTTAATATCTATTCAAAAGAAAATAAATTTAAAAATAATTAATGTACCTATAGTAGATAGGAGCCTTAAAATACGTGTCGAACACTTCACTTCAAATGTTAACAAGTCAAAGGGACAGAAAGAGTATACAATTAGGTTATTATTATTCCCAATCATTTGCCCCCAACTTCTAGGAAACTTATTTAAGATTTCGTAGAAGCTCAGTCTTTTATGCCCTTACAGGGTATCATTTTTTAACGTAAAGTGTGGAGCGACTTACACATTTACAACGATTTGCCTTACTCGAGGCTTCAACATTTTTTAGGAAAAATCATAACAATTTCCCTTGACTTTTCCACATTTTTCTATGTGTTTAGCAATTCTTTGGTATTTTTTGAGAATTTTCTTTATTTTTGATGTATTTATCAAAAATATAGCGACTTACACATTTACGATGATTTACCTTATTCGAAGCTATTCATCATATTAGGGTAGCTTAAAGCTTTCTTGATAAAGAAAATTTGTTATCTTATCAATTATAAGTTACACTCTCTTCTAAGATTGTCAAGAATCTTAGAGAAAGATTATGTTGCTTTATTAAGCCCAAAAAATACCTTCCAAGGTTTTTAGGGTTAACAATCGTTGACAATTCCCTGCCCCTCTTGACAGAACAGATTTGAGCTTCCTGACCTATTCAGCTCCCCAGATACAATAAGCTTTATTTCTCCAGTTACCATTGCTACTAACTAGAGAGTACTATTATTGTCCTGAAGATAAATGTGTTCTATTTTGCTCGTACTTTCTTCTCTAATTTCAGGATTTTTACCAGTATTTATAGGAATTTTCCTTTTCCAAGATATTTCAAGAAAATATTCACAAAACGTTTTTATTATTGTTATTGTTTATTTTCTACGATAGTTTCTCTTTAAAGAAAAATAATTTTTAAAATTATTCCCTTTTTTATGATTTATTCAGAAAAATAAACTCACGGGTGTGACTAAGAACGCTAGCGGCTCCTGGGAGTCCTAGTCACAACTCTAAATGATTAGGAATTCCTAGTCGTGACGACCAGGATTATAGTTGTGACAACTAGAATTTCCTTGTCCTATGACTAGGATTCTAGTCGTGCTAGTGGCTCCTGAGAGTCCTAATCATGACTTTAAACGGCTTGGAATTCCTAGTCATGACATCCAGGATTCTAGTCGTGACGACTAGAATTTCCTTATCCCACGACTAGGATTCTAGTCGTACTACGACCCTTTTTCTTGTTCTTCTCACAACTTTAAACGAGTAGGAATCTCTGATCGTAACGACTAAGTTTCTTCTCATTGCGACTTCGATTCCAATCCGCACGACTAGGGTTCTGGTCGTGTTAACAGTTTATTTGGTTTTTGTCACAAGCTTTATCGAGTAAGATATCCTAGTCATGACGACTAGGGTTCTTCTCGTGACGACTTCAATTTCAAGCCACACAATTAGGATTCTAGTCGTGTTAAGGCTTAAATTAGTTCTTGTCACAGCTCTAAACATGTAGGATTTTTTAGTTGTAATGACTAAAATCCTACTCGTTACGAGTTCATTCGTTGGATTTTTAGCCGTTTTGGGTTGGATTTCTTCAAAAGATGTGGTTCAATAACTTGGGTCACATGCCCAAATCTCATAAAATCTTTTGAATCTTTAAGGATTTTTTTTGGAATTTTGGGCCTTACAACCCAAAAGATAAAGAATAAAAAGAAAAAAAGAGATAGAATTGAATCATTCTTTTATTCTGAATATTTCAAAATTATACCTGATTTTTCCTCAAACCCTCTAGTTTATTCTAGAATTTTATGGAATTATCCTCAGAAATTCTAGAATTGGGCTTTTTAATGGGCCAACCCGGCTAAAGTCTTTTATTATGGAATATGACTGGCCCATTTACCAGCACCCGGTCATTATAAAAGGGTGAAAAAGAGTGAAGTTTGAAGTTTCACTTCACTCATTTCTCAATTCAAAATTTCCAAAAAATTTCTCTTTAGCTAGGAGATTTTCGACGTTATTCCTCCACTGTACTCCACCATCTTGTAGCCGCAGAAACATCTTCTGGTTTTCATCTCAAGAAGATTTCTGGGCATTCCTGGGTTTTAGCTTAAAGATCTTAAAATTTTCAAGTCTTTATGGATTTTTGCTTGAGGATTATTCAAATCTTCAAGTTTTTCTAGGTTTTCACTTGAAGAATTTGCAAATCTTCAAGTTTTTCCAGAGTTTAAGTTATCATTTCTTGAAGATCAATGGCGGAGGAAGGAGTTGACAGACTTGCTTTGATAAACAAAGCTTAAAAATCCATTACTTTGTATAATCTCCCTTCTGAACTTCGTTTAATAAAGCCATCTCCCGATGCTCGCACTTGTAAGTGGAAAGTGACACTCTTTATATCTATTTAGACGCCCTTAATGCGGGGCTTAGGTTTCCTTCTCACGAATTTATTCCCCATCTTCTAGATGATATACAAATTAATCCCAACCAACTTCCCCCTAAAGCTTGGAGAAGTATACTTTGTTTTATGGTGCTTTGCCTTAGGGAAAGCTTCCCTTTTTTATAGCTGTATTTAGGAAAATCTTCCAATTTGTAAATAGTCCTATTTCCTCTCCGGGCTGGATTTATGTGAAATAAAGGCCCAAAACTACTCATATTTTTAATGGCCTTTCTAATCCTGACAACTATCAATGGAAATATGAGTTTCTACTCCTTAAATGAGAGGGGGTGATTGGGCACCCTTTTTAGATCTTCTTTCGTGAAATTAAATGATGGTAGCTCTAACACCATCAAATTATCTGTGGAGGAACATGCCATATTTCAATAAATTCATCAAAGATAACGGCCAAACTCACAGCTGAACTCTCCTTGAGAAGTTTTTTTTAAAGCAAGTTGGGCTCTCCACTGTTAGTCTTGATGGTAAATTTCTTCCTTTTTCTAAATTGTGATACTTTCCTTGTGTACTTATATTTATTGTGCTCTTTTTTATTTCTTTTTGTAGCGGACAAAAGGTTCAATAAGGAGAACTTTCCTATGAACAACGAGACTTTCATGATGAAGAAGGCTCATCTAGCCGTAGATCATCGTGTGCCCACCCCTCTTCCCGGTTTTTTGAGGTGGCATGAAGGTTCGAGCTCTTCCTTGGAGGCTACAAGCCATGCTGTGGCGGCTTCAGAAAACCCAGCCTTCTAGTCTGCTTGGGGCTTCAGGCAACATGATACAGTAGTAGGATAAACCAAACAAGTCGATTGGTCATCTCATTCCATCACAGCTCCTGACTTCCAGGACATCATGGTCGGTTCTGACCTAGCTCGTGTGAGCTTATGAGATGCCAAGCCCTTGCCACTATGAGTCTTTTTTTATTTATTTTTAATATAAGTACAACCTCTTTAATTCGAATTGCATTTGACATTTATTTCTTCCTTTCAGGCGAACACCTATTTTCAGGGCGCTTTTTACCACGCTAAATTGTGGAAGAAGTTGTCCAAAAAATAGGAAAAAGAGGCCAAGTGGGCGAAAAGCAAAGTGAAGAGGCTAAAGGAGAAGCTAAAGGCCAAGAATGAAGCGTTAGCTTCGGCTCATGCCGATTTGGTCCAATATAAAGCCAGGAAAGTGAAGCTGATCAATGACTACATGGGCTCCCAGGAATTTTCAGATCTCATGACCAAGAATGATGAGACCCTTTACCCTGCACACTTCTCCATTACGTGTAATGTTGCCATCAAAGATGTTAAGAAGAAGTTTCTTGAGGTCGAGCCTATGGACTTCAAGAGTCCCGAGGATCTTGTCTACTTGAGGAAACTCTTAGATGAAGTTACTGATGAGGACTCCGAGAACGAGGAGGATGTTGGTGGGGAGGAGACCGATGAGAGGGTTGAGCAGGATCAACGCATTTTTGATCCTAACTCAACTCCTCTTAAGGCTCCAGCTGAATCTGCATCTGGTTCTACCGCTTTGGAGAGTGATAACGAGGATGGTGAGGATGAGGGTGAGTTGGGGAAGAAGAAAGATGGGATGGATGTTGATCAGCCTTCTCAGGATGACTAGCTTCCTTTTTCCTTATAAGCTTTTGTATTTTATTGAAATCGTATCTTTTGGGATCTTATTTATGTATGAACTAATACCTTTTGAGGTTTTGCTTCCAATAATTCTTATTTATTTTTTCCATTTTTGTACTTAAATTTTTATTTATATTCATGATAATGAAATCATAATCATATCTACTCAACTCAGAAAATATGAAAACGTAACTTGGTATATCGAAAACCATGAAAAACTTTGGGTCCAACCCTTACAAAAGATTTTAATAGATTTTAATAAATGGAATATAAAATCCTAACAAACTGGAATTCAAATCCTAAGGGTCCATAGGCCCATGATTAAAAAACCTTATTCTTAACTGATTTATCCTACTAGATAGTATCTTCCCTAAAGAAGTTAGGTATAGTATATCTTGAGATTTTAAGTGTGCCAAGAGCGAGGTATCTCCTCACCATCAAGGTCTACAGTCTGAAAGATCCCCGTCCTTTCACCTCTTTGACTCGATATGGCCTTTCTTAGTTGGCTGATAATTTTCTTTTCTTTCCTACACCCGAGGCTTCAACTTTTCTTAACTCGTAAGTTATAGTAGAAAAATGCTTTCTTCTGGTACACAATGATCTTAGCATGCCCGTCATACCGCACTTCATTTATTAAATCCAAAGCTAGTTTGTGTCCTTCCTCATTTTCATAAATATTATAGGCTTGAATCCTTGGAGATGAATGTGATATTTCCACATGGACAACTGCCTCGGCTCCATAGGCCAACATGAAGGGTGTTGCTTCTATGGTTACCCTACACGTGGTTCCATATGCCCAAATTATCGAAAGTATCTCATCTATCCAATTACTTCTGGACTTCTTGATCCCCTTCTTTAATCCATCAAGGATATTTGATTTGCCACTTTGGCTTGCCCATTGGCTTGTGGATGGGAAAAAAGTTTAATCATAACTCGATCTCGTTTTCCTCACCATATTTCTTGAATTCCTCATTATTGAAATACGTTCCATTATCGGTTACCAAGATACGAGGAATTCCATATATGTACATTATATTCCCCCATAGGAATTGTGAAACTTGTTTGGTTATGATCTTAGCCAAAGGCTTGGCTTTGATTTACTTAGTGAAGTAATCAATTGTCATAATCAAAAAATTTCTTTGTGCAGTGGCCATTGAAAATGACCCAAGAATATCCATTCCCCACATAGCGAAAGGGATAGAGGAATTTATGGAAGTCAGAATCTCAGGTGGCTATCTAACAACCAATACATTTTTTTAACAATGATCATAATTTTTTACATAGTCTTTGACATCAACCATCATCTCTGGTCAATAAAAGCCCAAGCTGGTAATCTTATGAGCAAGGGTCCTGCCCCTAAGTGTTGGCCACAAATGCCTTTATGTACCTATTTAAGGGCTAGCCGCACTTCATCAAACCTGAGACATTTAAGATAGGGAATCACAAAGGATCTCTTATACAGGATCCCATCGATTAAGAAGTACCTCAAGGCTCGTACAACCAGTTTTTGAGTTTCCATCACATTATTAGGGAGCCAACTTATTTGAAGGTGGGTCTTAATGGGATATGTCCATGATCCTTTAAGCCCAATGAGGGCTACTATATTAACATCAATGTTTTGCATCTCTAGAACATGAAATTACACACTTTCAGAACTATCTTGTACCCCTGAGGAGGCAAACTTAGACAATGTATCTACCTTAGAGTTTTCCTCTCTTGGGATATACTCAACATGACATTCATCAAATTAAGTCATCATAGCTATCACAAGTCGAACATATTTGGCCATGGTTTCATCCTTCACCTCAAATTCTCCGTTGACCTGTGATACAACAAGCTTCGAGTCCCTATAGACTTCTAAGTTTTTCACCCTTAAAGTTCCAGCTAGGTCAAGTTATGCCATGGGGGCCTCATATTATGCCTCGTTTTTAGTAGGGAAATCCAACTTCATGGAATACTCTATTAGAAAACCATCGGGGCTTTGTAAGACCATCCCAACTTCACTTGATTTTTTTTATGCCCCATAAAAATAGAGCACCCAAAATTCCTTGTTCTCAACTTTCTTTCCTTTATCTTTGTCACCCATGCCTTCTTAAGGTGTATTTTCCTGCCCCTCAACTTCTTGGTTGTCGATGTTACATTCAACCACGAAGTCAACCAATACTTGGGCTTTAATTGATATCCTAGGCTTATGCTTGATATCAAATTCGCCAAGCTCTATGACCCATTTGATCAGCCTTCCACTGGCCTTAGGACTATGAATAATATTTCTCAAAGGTTGATTTGTCAATACTTCAATTTCGTGGGCTTGAAACTAAGGTCGTAACTTTCTTGAGGCCATAACCAAAGCTAGAGCAAATTTTTCTATGATGGAATAGTTCAACTCAGTTCCATGCAGAATCTTGTTGACATAGTATGTAGGTTTCTAGATTTTACCTTCTTCCTTCATCAATACAATGCTTAATGCACTTTAAAAATAACTAATTATAACTACAAATTTTCATTTAAAACAGATTTGGTCAACAACAGGGCTTGAACCATGTATTGCTTCTATTCCTCAAACGTTATTTGGCTTTCATCATTCCAAGCAAAATCTTTTACTTTCCTCAAAGATTTGAAGAATGGTAGGCACTTTTCTCCAGACTAGGGGATGAATCTTCCCAGAGCAACAATCCTTCTAGTGAGCTTTTGAACCTCTTTTATGGAACTCGGAGGTTTCATATCCAAGATGGCCTTTATTTTATCAAGATCACCCTCAATTCCTCTCTAGGAGACCATCAATCCTAAAAACTTCCCGGATCCTACACTAAAAGCACGCTTGGTTAGATTTAACATCATCTTATGATACCTTAAAGCCTCAAAAGCCTCTCTCAAATGGATAATGTGGTCTGCTTTTATGAGGCTCTTGACTAAAATGTCATTTACATAGACCTCCATGGTCTTTCCTTTGAGATCCTTGAAGATATTATTTACTAACCTTTGGTATGTAGCTCCTGCATTCTTGAGTCTAAAAGCCATAACAAGTTAATAAAAAATACCAAAGTCAGTGATTAATGATACCTTTGGGATATCATCCTTATGCATCTTGATCTGATTGTAGCCGCTAAAAACCATCCATGAAACTTAACATTTTATGCCCAGAAGTGGCGTCTATCAAAGTGTCTATCCTTGGTATAGAAAATCAATCTTTTAGACATGCATCATTCAGGTCAGTAAAATCAATACACATTCTCCATTTCCCGTTGGCCTTCTTCACCATTACAGGATTTGCCAGGAATTACAAGAATTGTATCTCCTCAATAAAACCAGCTTCTAAGAGCTTCTCTACTTCAGTTTTATAGCTTATTGCCTTTCAGGAGCGAAACTCCTCTTCTTTTGCTTCACCGTCTTCCAATTAGGATCGACATTCAATTTGTGAGTTGTCAATTCCGGATCGATACCCAGCATATCGGCTGCTAACCATGCAAAAAATATCACTATTTTCTTGTAAGAATTTGACCAAATTCCCTTTGAGGGGTTCTTTAATGATGCTCCAATAAAAGTTGTCCTTTTAGGATCCTCGGGAGCCAAAGGGATCAAAACTAGATCTTCCGCTGGCTTTCCTCATTTCTCGTCATTTTTGTAGACGTCCATGTACTCAATGGGCAGAACTTCCCCCGGCTACATCTTCTCCCAATGAGGCTACATAATAGCTTCTTGCCATCTCCTGATCTCCTCTTTCTTATCCTACCCCGTTCTTTGTCGGAAACTTGATTATTGAGTGATAGGATGAGGGGACTTTCATGAAGGCGTATATACATGTCCTCCCAAGGATCACATTATAAGTTGAACCAGCCTTAACCACTAAAAATTTCAACATTTGTGTAGCTTATCTTGGTTCCTTGACCATCGTTAATGGAAGTTTAATTATTCCCTCAATAGGACATTCAATTCCTGAGAATCCATAAATCGACATATCGGTCGGGGTCGTTTGGGAATCGGTAACCTCATCCTAATGAAGGTGTCATAGAGCAGAATGTCCATCGAGGCTTTGTTGTCTACAAGGACTCTCTTTACAGGACTGTTCCCTATAATAGGTGTTATGACCAAGGGATCATCATAGGAAAACTTCACCCCTTCTAATTCAAAATTGTAACAGCCTGTACTTCTGGACTATTAATTCTAAACCAAAACTAAAAAAACAATACAATTTACTAATCAAAATCTCTATTACAAAGGTGATTAAATGAAAATGCAGCTAAAAGGGAAGCCTGCAAGTCAATCTACTCCAATACTAAGGTCCTTGAACTCCAATGCTATCCAACTCAAATCTTAGGTGAAACCTGAAATATTAAAAGGATGAGTTGCGAAACCCAGCAAGAAACTATCGTTTAACGGCTCAAAATAATATATTTTTATTTTTTTCAAAACACAGCTTATACATGCGACACATAACATAGATCACATTGGATTGTATAAATATTCGATAACAATGATCACACAATACATTTTCTATGATAAGGATCAAAATGAACCACACAACATATTCTATAATCCACCTCATCATAATTATTAATCAATTAATAAATCTGAATAATAAATTCTTATCTTTAGTCCCACAGTCCTAAATCACTCCTTATGCTGCACTTTGCCAGTGACCGACATCTTATACTTTATGCCACACTTCCCAAGTGACCGAGTTCTAATTTGTATTCGACGAGGGGCTAGTTTACGTCCCTCATCAAGTGAAACCGAAGCTTGACAAGGTATCGATGTGTTATGGAACGTACGCAAACTAGTACTATGTTCTATATATCACACTACCCAGTGATTGGGTTCCAATTCTGATATTTCATGTTATAAAATATACGGACCAATGAATAGTCATGTACACAATAATTGAGAACACGTAAGCAGACAATATATATGGAGCAATGGAAAGTTACTTGACTTAGTTACGCAAACAGATAATTCATCAAAACTCATATTCGATCATTAGCAACCCATCAAACATGAAATATCTAAAATCTCGATCTTCTCCGCGATTCTGATTCTGATTAGATCTGAATTTCTTTTTTTTGACCCTTTAATGATGTTTTCTTTAAAAATACAAAGTTGCAGGATTTTGAGCTTTGTCGGCCGGCTTTAATGGCGATTTTTGCCAAAAATGGAGTTGCAAGAGTGTTTGTGATCTGTTAAGGCCTTTTTTTATCGTAGGGAACCCGCAGCCGCTACCCTTCGGGTGCACACTAGATAAACCCCATGGGCACACGCAATAGCCTGCAAACCAGGTGAACCAAGATAAACTGCATTTAAGCGACATGCTCTGGTTCAGGAGGCATAATCATAAATTCTCCCCCGTGGGATTTGAACTTGTGACCAAGATGATGATTATCCCCTCTTTAACCAACTGAGCCAACCCTTACGGGCGTGATCTGTTAAGGCCTTCTTGATGATGCTGTAGTGATTTAGAATGGATTGTCATAAAAAACGATTGAAAACGGAAGGATTGAGGCAGGGAAACTGCATTTCCAGAAAATGAGGTCGCCGGATTCTGCCTATTTTCCGGCGTGATCTTGGTGACCAGGTTCTGTGACCCGTCGACCCGCCTTCCCAACCCGGTTTCGATCCTGTTTTCCCCGAATTTCAAAAACCAAAAATTGTTTTTGTGATTTTATTTTTAAAATTATTCAAAAATCATATTTTTAATTCCAAAATTCATTTTTATTATTTATAAATTCAGAAATAAATTTGAATTACTTAATTAATTAATTTTAATTTAATAATTATTTATTTATTTGCTCAATTAATTTAAATATTAATTGATTAGTTAATTTATTTATTAATTAATTAATTTTAATTGATTATTTAATTAGATTATATTATTCTTTTTGATTTAAAATTTTTAGAAAATAGTTTCGAGTCTTAAAATATTTTTCTAAATTATGTTTAAGGCTCGATAATTATTTGTAAATGATTTTAAAGCTAATTTCGGGTATTCGAACTTCGTTATTTATTTATAAAATGATTCTTTTACCCGTTTTAGTTCCGAAAAATGTTTAAAAATTTATATTAAATGCCAGAAAAATTATTTAAACCCGAATCTTCTTTGGAAAATTATTTTTATCAAATATTTTACATGTTATGTGCTATGTGCTACCTGATTGATGTGTTATATGCATATGTGAGTATTATTTGATTATTTTAATCATAACTTTCAATCTGTAAGTCAGATTTGGGAGAAACGAAGGGTAGATAGAAGTTTGTGTCGATTGTGTGACGATTAGAATGATATGAGATTGAATATTGATAGATAATTGTTATTTTTAGAAAAGGAAGCGAGATGTAAAAGGGAAGATGTTAGATATATTTGATAATGTCATGGCTAATATAATTTATGTTTAGATTTCAGATCTTACTTTACAGGATAAATCAGTACTTAACTGTTGATCAGTACTTATACTGGAAGTCAGGACTTAAGGATATCAGTACTTATATTATCAGGAGATAATCATCAGAAGTTAGATATCAGAACTTAAGTGCTGAAGGATGATTAAAGAAGGACAGTAGCTAATTAAAGGAAAGAAGATCGAGATAAACATAAGAAGAGATATGCATGAAGAAGGAATTCCGTGAAGAATGGAATACTTGGAAGAAAAGATATCTGATTGATATATTTTAGGAAGCAGAATTATATTCCATATCAATTAGCGATTATCTTGTAACTGTGTAGTATATAAACACAGACATAGGGTTTATATTATAAGTGTTATCATATATTCGAGAAGTTTATTCATTGTAACCCTAGCAGCTCTCGTGATATTTGTTCATCACTGAGAGGTAACAGTTCCATACTGTAACAGAGTTTATTGTTTCAATAAAGTTTGTTTTCTGTTACTTAATATATTAAAGTTCGATTTGATTGTATTATACACTGTATTCACCCCCTCTACAGTGTGTGTGTGACCTAACAAGTGGTATCAGAGCCAATCTGTTAACACACATACAGCTAAAGATCCAAACACAATCATGTCTGACACAGAAACTCCAACTAAGCCTACCAAAACTGAAGAACCTCCAAAGCCACAAATTCAAAGTCGGTATGAGACTATCAGGGTTCCCATACTGAGACCATCTGAATATCCCATATGGAAGGTAAGGATGACCATGTTCCTGGAAGCAACAGATCCAGGATACCTTGATAGAATCAAGGAAGGGCCTCACAAATCAACCAAGCTCGCAGTTGTAGTTGCAGGTGAAGCAGCAAAGACCGTACCAAAGGAGAAGAGTGATTATACTGCTGAAGATATAGCATCAATTGCTAAGGATGCCAAGGTACGACACTTACTGCATAGTGCCATTGATAATGTAATGTCAAACAGGGTAATCAACTGCAAGACTGCTAAGGAGATATGGGATGCTCTGGAAACAAGGTGTCTGGGAACTGACACAATTAAGAAGAACAGGAAGACAACACTCACTCAAGAGTATGAACACTTTGACTCAAAGACTAATGAGTCATTGAATGATTTATATGATAGATTTGTCAAACTTTTGAATGATTTGTCATTGGTTAATAAAGAATATGATCTTGAAGATTCAAACCTTAAGTTCCTGTTAGCTCTTCCTGAATGCTGGGATTTGAAGGCAACGACAATAAGAGACAACTACAATCTTGATGAAACAACTCTTGACGAAATCTATGGAATGCTCAAGACTCATGAGCTTGAGATGGAACAAAGAAGCAAGAGGAAAGGAGGAAAGTCAAGGACAGTTGCTCTTAAGGCTGAAGAAGAATTCCCCAAAGCAGCTTCCTCAAGGAAAGACAAGGGTAAAGCTCTTGTCATAAAGTCTGAAACTGAGTCATCAAGTTCTGAAAGTGATGATGACTCAGATTCTGAAAGCTTGCCTGAGACTGATGCTGATGAGGAGATGATGAAGCTGTGTGCTCTTATGGTGAAAGGAATCACAAAGATTGCATACAGGAAGTTCAGGAAGGGAAAGAAGTTTTCCAGGAAAGGAATAAGTTCTGATAAGAAGAATTTCAGAAGATTTGAAGGCAGAGGAGGAAAGTCTGACAGAGGAGATTACACCAATGTTAAATGCTATAACTGTGGTGAGAAAGGCCACATATCTCCTGATTGCAAGAAGGTAAAGGGTGACAAAGGCAAGGCTCTTGTCACAAAGCAGAAAAGCTGGACAGACACCTCAGAATCTGAAAGTGAGGAAAACTATGCATTGATGGCAAATGCTGATAAAGAAAGTGCTGAGAGCAGTTCTGAAGCTGCTGAAACAAAGGTACCTCAGACTACTTATGCTTTTCATACTGATGATATTAATGAGTTGAGAAGATATCTTAAAACTATGTTTGTTAGTTATAGAGATCAAACTTTAACATGTGAAAGATTAACTTCTAAAAATCTTGCATTTAAGAAAAGAAATGATTTCTTAGAAAAAGAGTTAGTCATGTTCCATCAAACTCAGAAGGATAGAGATGATGCTTTTTATGTTAGGGATGAAGTGCTAAAAATGAATGAATATCTAAAAACTGAGTTAGAAAAGGAAAGAGAGATTATCAGGACTTGGACTAACTCTGGCAAAACAACTCAAAATTTGCTAAGTAGTGGAAACTGGAAAGAGGGCTTAGGATATGGAGAAGATAAGAATGATAAAGGAACTGAAGAAATTAAGCCTGTTGATAAGCAAAAGCCAAAGTTAAAACCTGTTAAGTTTGTAACTGTAAAGTCTGAAAATGAGAAATCAGAAGTTACAAAGGAATTAACTTCTGACAAACTAAAACAGGAAAAAACAGCTGAAGTGAACATAGGCTTAATGACAAAGAAGCAGCTTAAGCATAAGATGAAAGATGTTAAGAATGCAAACAAGGTAAAATCACCTAAGAAAAATAGGAATGGAAAGGAAGGTGTGAATAAAAGCAATAATTATAAACCTGTTCCTGATGCTCCTAGGAAAACATGTCATAACTGTGGAAGTTCTAACCATCTGGCTTCTTTTTGCAGGAAGAATAATAATATTAACTCTTTACCTTCAAAATCAGGAGTTAAGAGTCAGTCTGTTAGATACAAACCACAAAATCCTTGTTTTCATTGTGGTAGTTTATGGCATTCCATTTATACTTGTAAGGAATATCATAGTTTGTACTATGATTATTATCAAATAAAACCTTCTTTGAAGAAAGTTTCCATTGTTCCTTCTAGTGTAAATTCTGATTCAAAGTCTGATAGTATAAGTTCTGATAAGAAAAATGTTAACATAAACTCTGATACTAAATCCGCTGCAAATGTTAACAAACTTAATAAGGCCAAAGGATCCAAGCAAGTCTGGGTCCTTAAAACTAATAATTAGTGGTCTTTGTGATTGCAGGGCAACAGGAAAAATATTCTAGTTCTGGACAGTGGCTGTTCAGGACATATGACTGGAAATAAGGCCCTGCTATCAGACTTTGTGGAAAAAGCTGGCCCAAGTGTTTCTTATGGAGATGGCAACATTGGAAAAACATTGGGATATGGCAATATCAATCTTGGAAATGTCATAATTAAAGAAGTAGCTCTGGTCTCAGGACTTAAACACAACCTACTGAGTATAAGTCAAATCTGTGATAGAGGTTATCATGTTGATTTCTTTGAAGAACACTGTGAAATTGTAAGTAAATCTAAAGGCAAAGTTGTTCTGAAAGGATACAGGCGTGGTAACATTTATGAAGCTAAGCTTTCAACAAGTACTGATGGTTCTGCAATCTGTCTGATGAGTAGAGCATCAATTGAAGAAAGCTGGAATTGGCATAAGAAACTCTCTCATTTAAATTTCAACAATATAAATGAACTGGTCAAGAAAAATCTTGTGAGAGGACTGCCAAAGTCAGTATTTGCTCCTGATGGTCTTTGTGATTCCTGTCAGAAGGCCAAACAAAGAAAATCTTCATTCAAGAGCAAGACTGAATCATCAATTCTTGAGCCTTATCATCTACTACATGTTGATCTATTTGGTCCAGTAAATGTCATGTCTATTGCAAAGAAGAAGTATGCGCTGGTCATAGTGGATGAGTTCATCAGATACACATGGGTGTATTTCTTGCACACAAAAAGTGAAACTGCATCTATCTTGATTGATCATGTCAAACATCTGGATAAAATGGTCAAAGATTCTGTGAAAATTTTAAGGAGTGATAATGGCACTGAGTTCAAGAATTTGATAATGGAAGAGTTCTGCAAAAACCATGGAATAAAGCAGGAATTTTCTGCTCCTGGAACTCCACAGCAAAATGGAGTTGTTGAAAGGAAGAATAGAACTCTCATTGAAGCTGCACGTACAATGCTTGAAGAAGCAAAGCTTCCGACCTATTTCTGGGCTGAAGCTGTGCAGACTGCTTATTTTACTCAAAATGCAACACTCATTAACAAGCATGGAAAAACACCATATGAGATGGTGAAGAAAAAGAAGCCAAATCTGAAATACTTTCATGTATTTGGATGCAAGTGTTTTGTTCTCAACACTCATCCTGAACAGCTATCAAAGTTTGATCTAAAAGCTGATGAAGGAATCTTTGTTGGATATCCACTTTCCACAAAAGCCTTCAGAGTCTATAATTTGAGGACAAAAGTGGTCATGGAATCTATCAATGTCTCTTTTGATGACAAAAAGATTACTGGTCTTGAAGATTTCATTGACCATGATCAGCTGAGATTTGAAAATGAAGACTCAAATTCTGATACTGAATATCCTGACAGTCTAAGTTCTGATACTGTGAACTCTGATGGAATAAACTCTAATGTTATTGAAACTGTGGTGGCTACGCCAAGGGAAGATGCACCTATGCAGGGGGAGCATACTCAAGATCCTACCACAGCTCAAGAAACATCTGAACATACATCTGGCTCTTCAAGTTCTGATTCGTCAAGTTCTGATAAGCCAAGTTCTGATAGTGCTGAAAATCTAAATACTGAAGACTCCAACTCAGAGAGCATAGTTTCAGGGGGAGCATCAGAAAATGAAAATGAAGATAGCATGGATCATGGGGGAGCATCCAGTTCTAGAGAAAACCTTACATCTGCAAGGAAGTGGACAAAATCACATACACCTGATTTGATAATTGGAAATCCTGATGCAGGTGTCAGAACTAGAACAGGTACTTCAAATGAATGTCTCTACAATTCTTTTCTCTCTCAGACTGAGCCAAAGAAAGTTGAAGAAGCTCTTCAAGATGCTAATTGGGTGCAAGCAATGCAGGAAAAGCTAAATGAATTTGAAAGAAATAAAGTCTGGACCCTAGTGCCAAGACCAAAGAATAGATCTGTTGTTGGTACAAAGTGGGTATTCAGAAACAAAACTGACAGTGATGGCATAATTACAAGGAATAAGGCAAGGCTGGTTGTAAAAAGATATTCTCAACAGGAGGGAATTGATTATGATGAAACATTTGCACCAGTTGCTAGGTTAGAAGCCATAAGGATATTTTTGGCTTATGCTGCTCACAAAAAGTTTACGGTCTTTCAAATGGATGTGAAAAGTGCTTTTCTCAATGGAGAATTGGAGGAGGAGGTATATGTTGAACAACCTCCAGGCTTTGTAGATACCAAACATCCAGATTATGTCTACAGGCTTGATAAAGTACTTTATGGACTTAAGCAAGCTCCTAGAGCATGGTATGAGACTTTAGCTCAGTTTCTTCTGGAAAGTGGATTCAACAGAGGAACAATAGACAAAACACTGTTCTACCTCAACCATGGAAAGGACTTACTTCTGGTCCAGATTTATGTTGATGATATCATTTTTGGGTCAACAAATGACAAACTTTGCAAGAAGTTTGCCAAACTAATGCAGTCAAGATATCAGATAAGTATGATGGGGGAACTTAGCTATTTTCTGGGCCTTCAAGTCAAGCAGAATGAAGAAGGCACTTTTATTTGTCAAACCAAGTACACCAGAAACTTGCTGAAGAAATTCGGAATGCAAGATTGTTCAAGTGCATCCACTCCCATGGCCACTGCAACAAAACTGGATAAGGATACCGGTAAATCAGTAGATATTACTGACTACAGAGGTATGATTGGCTCTCTACTCTATGTAACTGCTAGTAGACCTGATATCATGTATGCTACCTGTCTTTGTGCAAGATTTCAAGCAGATCCAAGAGAACCTCACTTAACAGCTGTGAAAAGAATCTTTAGGTATTTTAAAGGAACAGCTGCTCTGGGATTATGGTATCCTAGAGAATCAGATTTTAAACTAATAGGTTACTCAGATGCAGATTTTGCAGGTTGCAAAATTGACAGGAAAAGCACAAGTGGAAGCTGCCAATTTCTTGGAGGCAGATTAGTTTCTTGGTTCAGCAAGAAATAAAAGTCAATTTCCACATCAACTGCAGAAGCAGAGTATATTGCTGCAGGAAGCTGTTGTGCACAGATTCTTTGGATGAAGAATCAGTTACTGGATTATGGGTTAACATATTTCAAAATCCCTATTTACTGTGATAATCAAAGTGCTATTGCTATGACAGGTAATCCAGTTCAACACTCTATGACAAAGCACATCAGCATCAGGTACCACTTCATAAGGGACCATGTGGATGAAGGTACAGTGGAATTGCACTTTGTTCCAACAGATCAACAACTAGCAGATATCTTCACAAAACCACTATGTGAAGCCACTTTTACAAGATTGGTAAATGAACTTGGAATGGTTTCAGGCTCTTTTTCTAAATCTGTCTAGTTTTGTTCTGATGCATCAGACTTTATGATCAGTATTTACAGAATGTAATCTCTTTGTTTATTCTGTGATTAATTGAAATACGCGTTTAAGTACTGATTGTTGTCTGATATATGTTTCTAAACTCTGATAAGTGATATGTCTGTTCAAGTAACTATTCAATCCTATGAGGATAACTGTGCTAGATACTGACCTAGTAGTCTTCAATAAACAAATGATTCCATGTAAGAAGTAATTATTTCAGTGGAAATCTTATGACACTAGCAAATTCTGATAATTGAGCTTAGTTGAGTTTACTTTGTTTATCTTATTACTAAGTCACAAATTAGAATAATGCTACTCATCTGTTAAGTTCTGATACTAGTAAAACTGCTGAATATACTAAGTGCTGATAAACCTCACTTATCAAAAGAAAAAGCAAAAAGATCAAAGAATAAAATCAGGTACTCCTTTGAGAACTAGAGTAAAAATGTGGAAGGGACGACCCAAGTGCATTGTTGGTATTAAGTAAATATGCATTAGAAAAGCAAAATATTTTCTTGGTGACTTTTCACACTCTATGATTACTGGAGAAATACTCTGATAATAGCATAAATTCTGATAAGCAGTCGTGACTCACTTACACTGAGAAGCCACTGTAAAATAGAATTTCAAAAGATGCATAAAATTAGCACAAAACAGTTGAGGTGGACTCAAGCATGAACTCATTCATCAGTAGGTTTCTGGACAATGACAGCTCTTTAGCAAAATTTTAGTTATGCCTTATTTCTAAGATGTACTGAAGTGAATCAGACTTTCCTCTTTATCTGTTATTTAGCTTAATGCACACACTAATCACTCCATCTGAATGATGAAAATTTCTGTGGAGGTCTATGTTATTTTAGATAAATAGTCATTGTGTCATTTTGCACAAACTCTGAGGACAAGCTCTGATTGCATATTCTGATGATTAAGTTCTGAAGAGTATAACTCAGAACTTGTATGAGGACTTACTAAGATAGGCATTCCTTTTTCGAGTTAAAAATTATGTACTGATGACTGTTAAGTTCTGATATAAGTCTAAGTTCTGATATTACAGTCTAATGTTTTACTTGAATTATCTGTGAATAAAATTTGATAACAGTCTCATTTAATACTTGAATATGTTGAAGTGGAAGATTAATAGTCACTATGATTAGGATTAATGGTATTCGTACTTGAACAGTCCACTGTTACTTGTTTCTTGTGCGCTTTAAACCATGTTTCCTCTTTCCAATGAATGTTATTCTTTTTCAAAGTCTAGGGAGATGAGGTAGAATTAATTCTACCTGTCAGCATTAAATACTTTTACGTCTCCTGGCATTCTCTTGCCTATATAAGCAGCCACTTCACATCAGCCTTCCCATCAAATTCTTTCTCACACACTTACCTTCATACTTTTTCTTTCAAAAACACAATGGTCAGATACAACATGTTTTTGAACTACCAAAACTTCAATATGGAGCTAAGCTGTGCCGACTGGCAGCAGGAATGGCATGTCACAGCCATTCCTGAGGAGATATGGGACTCTGTCCCACAGGAGGTACTGACCCACCTCCTGTTCTTCTATATGGATTACCATCTCCATCTGGAGCGATTGGAGGAGGAAAGACTGGCAGCTCTCCGCCAGCAAGAGCGAATCATCAGACTCGCCATTCTGTTTGTCGAGAGTAGGAAGAAGAAGAAATGATTTAATCTTGTCTTCTTCCTGTTTTTCTTCATCATCAGCTTTGTCAGGCTTCTTAGCTAGGACTAAAGCTGTTGATGTTAGGTTTAGTAGCTTAGGGAAATCTTGTATAAGTACTGATGTAATTTCCATTTCATAAATGTATTCTCTTGATATATTAATGAAATTTGTTTTTGCTTCAAGATTTTGTCTCTAAGATATTTGGTAATGCATTGATAAATCCTGATTGATATTCTGATGACCATATAAATTCTGTTTTAATTTAAGTTTTGATTTTTTTTATCAGCACTTACTCATCTAATTTATCTTGGTCATTTTTACGTGATTTACTTTCAGAATATTAATGATGCAGTGAAAAATAATTAACTCAGTGGGAACGGTTTCAATTTTGAATTAAAACTGTTTCACCTTGATTAATGGAATATCTGGGTAAGTGGAACGGTTTTTCCTTGAAAACAGGCAACTGGGTAAGTAATGATTCATGTTTTCTCGAGCCCAGTAACTATCCATTATTACTGCATGTCTGACAGGTGTCCAATGGTAATATTTTTGTTCAGAGTATAAGTACAACAGAGAGAGGATTTCTTTAATCTTTTATTTTCTTCGTATTTTTTCTCTTTACTTACTTTTACTCTCTTTCTTCTCACATTGGTTTTTCATATAGACATCTTATCAAACACCTAACAGGCACTTTTGAATCTCAATTTTTCACATGGCACCTAAGGATTTAATCATTGATGGAGCTAAGTTTGTTCCAAACAACTATGCTGCAATTCTTGATCATGCTGAAGCTCCATCTGAATTGCATTTTGTGCAAGATCTTCTTGCACACAGTGAGATTGGGTATGCATTAACTCAGCCTGAAGTCTTTTCGAGTCAACAAGTTCTGACGTTTTGGCGGACTGGGCACTTTGATGATGGTGGTAAACATGGCACTCCCAGTATTGTTTTTGAAGTGGGTGATTCATCTTATGCAGTCACTCCTGGTACAATACGCAAAGCTCTACATCTCCCAGAAAATTGTACTTTTTCAACTCCAAAGGAATCAACACTTCAGGAGTTAATGGATGATTTGGGATATGAAAAGAGTTTGGCAAAGCTTGGGCAGTTAAAAAGGGCTAATATCAGAAGAGAATGGAGTTTCTTCTTTGACTGCATCACCAAAGCTTTTGGGAACAAATGTTCAAATTTTGATGCTATCCCAATTCTGAGTCAGCACATAGGGTATGCTATTATCCATCAAACTCATTTCGATTTTGCAACTGGAATAATTGGTTTTATTGGGGATAGGATGACAGAGGATAGAAATGTTGTCTATTTTGCTAGATTCTGTCAACTTATATATACTTTTTGTACTGATGAACCTCAATTAGTCAGTTCCTCAACCCCACCTTTTAGAGTTGCAAAACGATACTTTAATGATCTGGTAAATGCTGATACTAAGAAAATAGTGGTTAGACCATTACAGATTCCTCAGTCTGTAAAACAGATCCTAGTAAATGCTGATCCTGATACTTATAGATCTGTTTACTCTGATGTCCAACCAACCACAAATACCCAAAAACCATCATCCTCAGCACCTACCACTCATTCTACTCAACCTACCCAGGACTTATCTCAAATCCTATCTCTCTACTTCACAGACTGTTCAACCCTCATCCTCCAAGCCAAAGAGGACAAAAACTATTCCTCAAACACCTCAAAAGAGGAGGAGGACTGTACTGAGAGATGAATCTGATACTGAGGAACAGGTTCCTTCTTCGGAACCTATTGTAGGTGAAGCTGAGAAAGTGACTTCTCAGAAGGATTCTGGAATTGGGGGATCTAGGCTTCTCAAACGGCTTAGAAGAATGACAGTTCCTGAAACTCCCAAGGAATCCAAATCAACAAAGAGATACAAGAAACAGGGGGCAAAAAGGCCAGTTTCAGATGATGAAGAGGAAGCAGCTAAGGAAGGGGATCAGGAATCTCTGATCTCACAAGACAAGGAATTTGCTCCAGTCACTTCTTCTCCATCAACTCCATCTCAGGAAGCTGTTTCTGAAAAGGCTAACACACCTTCTGTGTCTTCTGTTGATCCAGGCACAAGTGCTGATATTGATGTTCAAAACTTGGTTGTGCCTGCAGTACTTCTCTTAGAAGCTCCAACAGCAAATAATCCTTCCACAACACCTGTTACTGATGCTGTTCAAACTCCAGAGTTATCAACAACACCTTCTCTGCATCAAGATGCTGATGATCAGAATTTAGGTGAGTATCAGGATATGGCTGTTGATCACAACTTAGAACAAGATCAGCAATTAGAGGATGCTGAAGCCTCCATTGCTACTCACACTGTTGTCTTATCAGAAGATACTGATTCTTTAAGTTCTGATGCTGCAAATACTGGAGATACTGGTGATGCTGCTCCAACTGTAGATGCTGATGAAGCAGGTCCTTCAGGACTTACTCCTCAACAGACTCTTCCTAAGTCTGAACTGGTTAAGAAGTTTGTTACCGGAGAAGCACCAGTACCTTGGAGTGAAACTCCTGCAGGTCAGGAGTGGACTAAGGAATGGAACTCAGTTTCATGTGTTCCAACTGAAAAGCATCTTGCTGAGCACTTGACTAAAGCTGATGAAATGTTAAATTCTGATGATTTCAAAACTCAGCTTAGAGTCACTGCATTGAGTACTAAACATTTACAAGGTCTTCATTCAACTACTCATGCAGAGCTACACAAGATTCAGGAGAACTTTATCAAACAGGAACAAGTTTGGAAAATTGATAAGAAAAAGTTCTTCCAACCTACCATTGACAGGATTGCTTATATTGAGAAGACTCAAGATCATCAACAAGCTCAGATTGATGAAATTCTGAAAAATCAAGCTTCTCAACAATCACAACTAACTGAAATTCAATCCTCAGTGGAATTGCTTATCTCTCTTCTACTACCTGCTGATGCCAAAAAGGGGGAGAAAGTGATTAAGTCCAAATGCAAGACTGACAAGACACTGACAGGAAAGGATAATGAAAAAGATGATCAAGGAAGCTCTGGAATGGGTAGAGGTCATAGTCAAGGTAGAGGATTCACATCAAGACAAGCTAGTCACAGGACAAGTTCTGATACTGGGAAAAGAATAAGTTCTGCTGCTGGTAAAAGGATAAGTTCTGATGAACTTTTAGATCTTGATGAGGAAATGTCAAGACAGTTATTTCTTCAGGAAAATCCAGGAATGGACTTGGAAAGTTTAAAGAAAGAAGAAGCCAGACTTAAATCAGAGAAAGTCACATCTAAATCTGAAACTTCTGGTAAAAAGTCACTTCCAAAACTCAAAGGCATTGTGATCAAAGAAAGGACACATACTGAAGCAACATTGGCTAGATCACAACCACAGATAGATCCAAGATCCAAGGGTAAAGAAAAGGTTGGTGAACCTATCAAGGTTTATGTACCTCCTGAGGATGAAGAAATTACTGATGAAAAGGATGATCTTGCTCTGACTTCAAGAAAAGTTCTTAAAACAACCTCTGACATGGCTCAAGTTGTTCAGAGTCAAGAAATTGTAAGTTCTAATATTCAGAAGAAGCAAGTAACCTCTGACATAGCTCAAGTTAAATTGATATCAGAAGATAGATCAAAGACACTCCTACCAGGATTCACTAAAGCAAAACAGACTCAACCTTTGAAGACTACTGCAAGTGGTTTTGAAGCAAGAGTAGTTACTGGAAAGGAAGCAAGAGATAAAACTGGATTGGGAAGTGTTGATGAAAGAAGAGTACACAACACTACCAATGATCCAACTTCCTTGAGTGAACCAGGTATTGGAGCAACTCCTAAGAGATTGAATCAACTGGAATCTGTACAGATGGTTTACCATACCTACTTGAAAGAATACATCTTGTTATATTTCATGACAGATGGTAGGGTTTATCATATAAGACAAAATGCCATTCCATTGAAGTATTTTGAAGAATTGGAGCATGTACTTTTCTTACTTCAAGTGAATAACAGAATAACAGAAACTACTGCAAACTACTTAAAAGAACAGATTCAGAGACAGAAAAGACTTTATTCTGTTAAGTCTGATAGCACATATGTTCCAAATTACAGAGATCACAATGGTGATATTGTTGATATGAAGCCTAATACTGCACAGATCAGAACATATCTTGGTATTAAGGGACTTGAATTCAATCTGGAGTCCGATAAAGCTTATGTCATAAGACTAGATCACGAGTTGAGAAAAGCAAAGATCAATGATCTCAGAGCTGTAATCTTTCAAACTGGTGAAGATACTGCAGAGCTTAAAGATGCCAAAAGGAGAATGATTGATGAACTCAGATATGCTGAGAAATGTTTGTTGAAGAACTATCTCAGAACAACTCCTGACATCAGAGAGATCAGATGATGAAGCCAAGTCGAAGATCTACAACTGCTTAAATTCTGATATTTGTACAGACTGAAGTTGTTATCAGAAGTTGAATATTGGTAAAGCTTTAAGGACTGTAAGTTGTAGTTATCTAGTCTAATTCTCATGCATTTGTACTTAATGTTTTTGACATCATCAAATATCTGTTAAACTTGTATATTATGCTAATTTACAAGTTGGGGGAGATTGTTAGATATATTTGATAATGTCATGGCTAATATAATTTATGTTTAGATTTCAGATCTTACTTAACAGGACAAATCAGTACTTAACTGTTGATCAGTACTTATACTGGAAGTCAGGACTTAAGGATATCAGTACTTATATTATCAGGAGATAATCATCAGAAGTTAGATATCAGAACTTAAGTGCTGAAGGATGATTAGAGAAGGACAGTAGCTGATTAAAGGAAAGAAGATCGAGATAAACATAAGAAGAGATATGCATGAAGAAGGAATTCCGTGAAGAATGGAATACTTGGAAGAAAAGATATCTGATTGATATATTTTAGGAAGCAGAATTATATTCCATATCAATTAGCGATTATCTTGTAACTGTGTAGTATATAAACACAGACATAGGGTTTACACTATAAGTGTTATCATATATTCGAGAAGTTTATTCATTATAACCCTAGCAGCTCTCGTGATATTTGTTCATCACTGAGAGGTAACAGTTCCATACTGTAACAAGGTTTATTGTTTCAATAAAGTTTGTTTTCTGTTACTTAATATATTAAAGTTCGAGTTGATTGTATTATACACTGTATTCACCCCCTCTACAGTGTGTGTGTGACCTAATAGAAGACATGTGGTTGTTGAGTAGAACAGTTAGACAAGTGCAAGTGGAGTTGGAAATCAATTGAGATAAGGCAAGTATACCCTAAATTTCTTGAGATATATATTTCAAGTAAACTGAACATTTCCTATTTTATATTTCAAGTGCTTTGGATATAATTGAGCTATATCATATAGTAGCATGTGTTAGTTAAAGTGTTTAATCCAGAACTCTGACCAGATCATTTGATATTTGAGCTGTAAGCCTTATTCATTGTGAACCATTGCTCATTGAATTCCCATATACTAAACCACATAAATATGATACTACTCCACAAATACATTCACACCATACACAAATCCCTGAAATAGATTTATTTAACATAGAATCACTCATGCTTTCTACAATACCTTGTAACATAAGAGAAGGAAACCTTGTATAACCATTAAACCATTGTTCATCTATTATTTGATTCTTCCACAGACTTGAAGTCGTTCTTTATACATACCTTAATATACCTTCATGATACTTATGAATTGCATTATGCTTTGAGATAATTGTCTTATCAAATGTTGAATATGATTCTGTTTTATTGAATTACATTGTTTATCATAATAAATTGTTAAAAAAATTGGATGGTTTTTGAAATATGGACCAGATTCGTGGTCAGACCAGATTCGTGGTCATGTTAGGCCAATATGTGCCTTGGATCCAGTATAGAGAGCATAGATGTGTGCCTTGCTCGGGGTTAGTGTGTGACTAATCAGCAGTCTAACTTTGATTTTTAAAATTAAAAGTGAATATCCAATTCTAATAATTACTTAACAAGATACTTGATTCCACTGAATCATTTCATTTGATCATTTCTTAACCGTAGTTATTATTTACATGACTTGCTGAGCTAGTTAGCTCACTCTTGCGATCTTTTTTTTTAATGTTCTTTTCCAGTTAAGAAGGAAATTGTTGGTAACGAGTATCCTCAGACCAGTGTTCGAGCTAGAATTCCAGGTTTAGTGATGGAAAAAACTAGCATGAGTATTATGCTTTAGTTATAAGTTTGCAAGTATGTAAAAATGTTTTGTTATAAGTTGAAAGCTTAACTAGTTCGTATTTGGTATGATGTAATGTAAATTAAGGTTGCGGCTTATTTTATACTTTAACCTGTTGCGATCTGTGGATGTGTAGTATAGGGTCATTACATTTATTATTTCATAAACAGGTTTATATTATGTGCGTGTGTGTGTGTTGTGAAATCCAAATCTCTGACCCAGATTTGGAGGGCGTCACATGTTTGATATCAGAGCTACAAGTTATAAGTCAATGAAACAAGCCTAGATTGTCGGATTTGGGTAGAGGGTTGGGATTATAGATGAACGATAGAAAGTCAAGAGGTTGAGTGCGACTTTATAGTAGGTTTTTGGTATAATTTTCGTTGTTATTATAGATTCTTATCTCATGGTGTTAATTTTCAGATAGCAGCTATGACAGATCCTATTATCCCTATACCATATGATCATTCAGAGCCTTCTGTTTATGGACCATCAATCCCACCCAGATCTGATCCACACCCTGTTTTTCTACCAGTACTAGATTTATTACCCCCCGTAGTGACGGCTGCACCTCTTCGAGCTATACCCCACCCCTGATATGCGACCACCTATTCGAGGACCCCCACCCGCAGTTCTGGTTCTACCGGACACTCAGCTATGAGCGGATCTTTTCGGTTTACCCCACCCCTGGTTCTATACCATGAGTTTGAGTCATATCTTATGGAGCAACAGAACCTGTTGGGACAGATTCGAGAGTTACATCATATCGCGAGTACCGGAGATATTGGGAGCTTAGAGATAGGATTCATATGTTCCAAAGGTTAGCTGATGTCAGGTTACATGGAGCTACTTGTGAGTATGCCACCCCTAATTCTCTTGTGGAGTGGACCAAATGGGTTTTGGAGGAGCTTGAGGAGATTGAAGGTCCAAAAGTTCCATGGAGTTAGATGATAGTGTTATGACAACTGTGATATGTATAGTAGTAATGTAGTGTGTTATCAGCAGACTTTTGCTTTGTGTATATAGACTAGACTTGCTGAGTAGTGGGTAGGTCTGTTGTATTTTTACTTTTATTGAAGCGTTTCACGCTTGTACTACCGACCTTGATATATATATATATATATCAATACCTTTTCTTTTCCAACCTTGTCATATACGGTACTGCACCTGTCTCATCTTACTTTATTTATTGTATCAGTTATAAACTCTTGTGATAACATATACCCTTTCCATTTATTATTTACATTCTGTAAAGAAGCATGCAATTTACTTAGTTGAATAATTGAAAATGTTTTCAAAAAGAAATACTTTTATTTTATATAAAGAAAAACTTTTTGCAAAAAGAGATTTGATTTAAAGACTGAATGAGTTGTTTGATTCTTACAGAAGATGCCTCCCAGAAGAAACACCCGTTCTACCACCCAGAATGAAGAAACCAACAACAACAATAACAACAATAACCAGAATGCAAATCTAGGTCCCATAGACTCAACTGTGGCCCAGATTCTTCAGATTTTGGCCCAAAAAATAATTAACCTGACTCAACAACAACAACAGAGACATGCCAATCCCCAGGTAACTTTTAAGACTTTCCAAGAGGTGAATCCACCGGAGTTCAAGGGTTCTATAGATCCAATTGAAGCAAGAGTTTGGTTGAAAGAGATCGAGAAGTCATTTGCTCTAGTCAAGGTGAGAAAGGAACAAAAGATGGAGTTTGTAAGTTATTACCTAAGGAATGAAGCCACCTATTGGTGGGAGACTATTAAAGTATTGGAAGGTACAAATGTTATTACTTGGGATAGATTCAAGGACTTGTTTTTAGAGAAGTATTTTCCTCAGTTTGTTCAGGTCAAATGTAATTGAAATTTCTAGAATTGAAGTAGGGAAATATGTTAGTAGTAGATTATGAAAGTAAGTTTGAGAAATTGTCTAGGTCTGTGCCATCTTATGTAGACACTGATAGGAAGAAAGCTAAGAGATTTCAGCAAGGTCTTAAGCCGTGGATTAGATGTAAAGTAGTTATATTTGAGTTGGACACATATGCGGAAGTGGTTCAGAAAGCTATGATTGCAGAAACAGAGAGTGAAATGTCACAAAAGGAAAAAGAGAGTAAGAAAAGTTCGAGGGAAGTGAAGGAAAGTCACAAGCAGGGAAGTTTCCAAATTTTAGTAATCAGAAGAAAGGAAAGTTCCATCCAGGGAAGAATTTTTATTTCAGGAAGCAAAATGTGGGCAACGGATGACAAGGCAACCGTCCAGCCATTAGGAAATCAACCAAGTCAGCAAAGACCATTTTGACACCCTCCAAAACCAGGTCATAAGTTTAGGGTTCACAACACACACACACAATATATAAACCTGCTTATGACAATAATAATATGCAGTGACCCTACTTACCATAAACCACGGATCACAATAGATTTAAGTATGCACACAAGACATAACCTTAATTATACTACAAACATTCCAAAACCCGACTAATTTCACTTAAATCTGAAAATAAAACATTCTTACAAACTTTCAAACTTAAACTATAACCAAAAGTCTTCAGCTAGATTGTTCCGTCTCAACCTGGAATCCTAGCTCGCACACTTGATTGGGGATCCTCTTTACCAACAAGCTCCTTCTTAACTGGAAAAGAACATAAACAGATTCGCAAGAGTGAGCTAACTAGCTCAGCAAGTCATAGTGATAATACTGAGATTAAAAAATGATCAAATGAAATGATTTAAGGTATCAAATTTCTTGTTAAGCAATGATTAGAATTTGATATTCAAATTTTATTTTAAAACCAAGGTTAGGCTGCTGATCAGTCACACATTAACCCCGAGCAAGGCACACAGCTCTGCTCTATATACTGGATCCAAGGCATACATTGGCCTAACACGACCAAGAATCTGGTCTGACCACGAATCTGGTCCACATTTATAAAAAAATCCAATTTTATAACAATAACAGAATAAACAATGTAAATCAATAAATAGAATCATAAACAACATTTATCTTCAAGCATAAGGTGATTTGCAATCACCAAAAGGTATAACAAGGTAAGTACAAGGATTGGCTATCAGCCGGTAGAAGAATCAAATAACAGAAGAACCAAGGTCTCGTGGTTATAAGGATTAATCTTATAATGTATAAGGTATGAAGGTTTATATGTTAAATAAATCCGATTCAGTGATCGGTATATAGTTTGTATGTATTTGTGGAGTAGTATCGAATATCTGCGTTTCGTATCCGGGTATTCAACAATCAATGATTTACAAGAAATAAGGCTTATGGCTCAAAATCAATAGCTGAAATCAGGGTTTAAAGTTAAATACTTCAAAACACTTGCAATATAAAACATAACTATTTCTAACACATATCAAGAGAGTTCGATAATCACTTGCCTTATCTCAATCTGCTAACGCTTCACTTGCTCTCGTTCACCGACTCCTAATTAGTGACTATCTGCTTTCCCTTTCTACGCCTCGCTTCCTCTGCTAGACATCACAAGCATCTATCAATACTCCTTCTCACTTTATTCTATTCGATACAAGCTTCTATCTACCCTCCGTTTCACCCAAATTTGACTTACGAATTGAATGTTACAATTAAAATAGTTAAACAATACACACATAAGCATATTGTATATCAATCGGATCATATATAACACATATCATGTAATATATTCGATAAAATAATTTTCCAAAGAAGATTTGGGGTTAAAATGATTTTTCAATTATTTAATATGGATTTTTAAATATATTTCGGAATTAAAACGGGTCGATGTATCATTTTATAAATAATTAACAGGGTTCGAATACCCGAATATGACTTTAAATCATTTTATAATAATTATCGAGCCTCGAAAAAAATTTAAAATAAAATTTTAAAATTCAAAACTATTTTTCAGAATTTTTAAATCAAAAGAAATAATTAAATCTAATTAAATAATCAATTAAAATTAGTTAATAATCAATTAAATTAATTAATAAATTAATTTAATTAATCAATTAATATTTAATTAATTAATTAAATAATTAATTATTAACTAGAATTAATTAACTAAATAGTTCAGATTTATTTTTGAATTAAAAATAATTTTCAGAATTAAAATAATGATTTTTGGAATTTTAAATAATTAAAATCAAATTTATGAAATTAAAATAAATAGAAAATATGATTTTTATAAATTTTTAAAATAGGAATCCAAAATTTGCATTTTTTGGAAACTACAAGGACCATATTGTATCTTCTTCGAAACTACAGGTGCTAAAATGCAATTTTGACAGCCCCGCCGTCAATTTACCAGAGATTCGCCGGAGATGGCGATTCCGGCACCGTTTGGTGAGCACAAGCTCTATATTACATCTACAAATCACCAGTAAGCTATTCGTATAATCATAACAATTTAATAACCCCTCAGTTGGCCAGAAAATGATCAAGAAACTCGCCGTTGCCGGTGAGCTTTGTTTTCTTCGATTTTGGTCAATCCAAGAATCCTCACATAATTTCAAACACATGATTCGACTCCTGGAATCATTCTAAACACGATAGTATCAACCAAATTCATCAATAACCCCTGGGGAAGAAACCCCCAAATTTCAATTAAGAACATTAATACGAGTTATAAACCCTAATTTCTTAATTCGAGAATTAAACCCACTTTTGGACATGTTATTGAACTCCAAATTCAACATATGATATAACAAAATGATCATAGTCAAATTACCTACAATATGCAATCATCAAATCATACAAAAAAATCAAAATCAAAAATTCATAATTAATCCCAAAATAATCCGAAATTAAATAAAATTATATAAAAAATACCTATTGATTCTGCAGTAGTTTGGATAGTAGATTCTGATAGTACTCTTCATTACCTTTGTTTTGGTTACTTGAACTCCAAAATCAGATATCGATAACACCTTCAAAACTCAGTATGATTTTCAAGAACACTATGAATTTAAGGTTTTTCTCTGAAAATTTATATATTTTACTGTTTGTAAATAATTATCTGTACAAAATAAAATAAGATAAGAGCTATTTATATTTACGGAATATTGATACCCCGTTGGATCATATCGGATATAAAATAGAATACTTAATTGATAAAACAGACCGGTTTTTGGGATAATTATCAAAACCAAGCTTTTTGTATATACGGTCTTGGTCTCAGGGCTTTAGTTACACGAATTACGAGAAGATAATATAATAGTTTAATCAAAATATCCCGTTTCTCAAAAATACGGGTTTATCGATTTCCCAAAACCAATATTGTATCGAAAATTTTGCGCCGGGACCCGCACGGGTAAAACCGTACTCCGGATCGAAAAAGTCAAAACATGGAAAATGCTCGGAATATTCCAATTTGATTAGAAAAGAGTTTTCCCGAGAGTTCTGGGTTGTAAAAACGTACAAGTGATTGAAGTTGGTTGGTTCCCGATTATACAAAATAGATTGTAATTACTCGGAAAAATAATTTATTAAATCCAAAAATCCTATATGAAATCATATAACAACATAAAAATTAATAGAAAAATATCACATTATCTATACTTTATTTTGGACATATAAAAATTAGAATACTCAAATTTTATCACATTTAAACATGCAAACACAGATACCACTTAACAGATAATTCACCAAAATTCATACAATAAACACATAATATTTATTTATTGATAAAAATAATTACACGACATACCCCGGATCTTACAGCCATCCTTACCAGAATGTTAGGTATGTGGAAAGCAATATGAATGAGTTTGTAATAAGCTAAATGTGGTATGTTATCGATGCAAACCAGAAGGGGCACTATTCAAGGGAGTGCTAGAATCAACAAGTCAGAGAGCAAGCAAATAAAGATCAACCTACCAGGAATCAAGCATGCAAGGTTCAAGCAACCGGGTTTATATATTTTAAGTGTGGGAAACCACGACATGTAACGAAGGATTGTAAAACACCAGCCCTAGTCAGTAATGCGCTGAGAATCATGGGATCTACTCCGATAGTGAATGGGCCTTCAAGAGCTAGAATTTATGATATGTTTGTGAAAGATTCTATTCAGGACATGAATGTAGTGGCAGGTACGCTTACTTTGATTTTTTTATGTGCTAAAGTATTAGTAGATTCGGGAGCAACTCGGTCGTTTATTTCTCAAGATTTTGTTGATAAGTTGAATTGCCCAATTGAATTGTTAAATGAGATCATGACTGTAGAACTAGCAAATCAGGAACGTGTTTCATTTAACCAAGTTTTTACCAATTGTGAGATTGAGATTTCTGGCAATAAGTTTTGTGCTGATTTGATACTGTTTAAGCTAGGAGAATTTGACGT
The DNA here is from genome assembly GCF_009905375.1 of Apium graveolens. Lineage (NCBI taxonomy): Eukaryota > Viridiplantae > Streptophyta > Magnoliopsida > Apiales > Apiaceae > Apium > Apium graveolens. The sequence goes on from NC_133657.1 coordinate 87,863,635, forward strand.
TATTCTAGGAATGGACTGGCTATCTAAGCATGACGCTCAGATAGACTGTCATAATAAGAAGGTGATTCTAAAGACGCTGGATGAGAAAATGGTGACGTTTAGAGGTCAAAGGCAAGCAAAGAAGTTTTTAACGATGATTCAAGCTAAAAGATTGTTGCGACAAGGTTGTGAGCAATATATCGCTTATGTGATAGATAAAAGTCAGGAGCCTGCAAAACTTGAAGATATTACAGTGGTCAATGAGTTTTCAGACGTGTTTCCAGATGTGTTACCAGGACTTCCTCCAGATAGAGAAATTGAGTTTACAATCGACTTAACCCCTGGAACGGAACCCGTATCCAAGGCCCCGTACAAAATAGCACCAGTTGAAATGAATGAATTAGCAAAGCAATTACAAGAATTATTGGAAAAAAGTGATTAGACCCAGTGTGTCCCCATGAGGTTCACCAATGTTATTTGTGTATTGACTATAGGGAGCTCAATAAGCTTACTATCAAGAACAAGTACCCGTTACCTCGAATCGATGAGTTATTTGATCAGTTAAAAGGAGCAAAGTACTTTTCTAAGATCGATTTGAGATCTGGGTATCACCAATTGAAGATTAAACCTGAGGATGTACCGAAGACAGTTTTCAGAACTATGTACAGACATTATGAATTCCTAGTAATGGCTTTTGGATTGACCAATGTACCTGCATCATTTATGGATTTAATGAACAAAACTTTTAAGAAGTATTTAGATAAGCTTGTAATTGTGTTTATCGATGATATCTTGATTTAATCGAAGTCAACAGAAGACCATGCAGAATATTTAAGGATAGCTTTGGGAATTTTGAGAAGAGATACGTTGTATGCCAAGTTTTCAAAGTATGAGTTTTGGTTGCAGGAAGTCCAATTCTTAGGAAATATAGCCAGTAATGAAGGAATCAAAGTGGACCCAACAAAGATTGAAGTTATTATGAACTAGGAGAGACCAAAAATACCAACAAAAGTGAGAAGTTTCTTAGGATTGGAAGGATATTATCGAAGGTTTGTTCAAGATTTCTTGAAGATTACAACACCTCTGATGAATCTTACTAGGAAGAATGAGAAGTTTATATGGAACGAGAAGTGTAAAGAAAGTTTTTAGGAGTTAAAGCAGAGATTGATCACGTCACCTATTTTATCACTTCCGGACGATCAAGGAGAGTTTGTAATTTATAGTGATGCTTCTCATAAGGGGTTAGGTTGTGTACTGATTCAGCATGATAAAGTTATGCATCTAGACAACTGAAGCCTCATGAGTAGAAGCATCCTACTCATGAATTGGAATTGGCAGCAATAGTATTCGCCTTTAAGATTTGGAGACATTTTCTATACAGAGAAAGGTGTGAGATTTATATGGACCATAAGAGATTGAAATATATATTCATGCAAAAGGAACTTAACATGAGAAAATGAAGATGGTTGGAGTTAATTAAGCACTATGATTGCACGATTAATTATCACCAGGAAAAGCAAATGTAGTGGCAAACACATTAAGCAGAAAGGAAAGATTAAATTTGTTGACTATACCATAAGAGTTATATAAAGAGTTTCAGAATTTGGAACTGGAAGTCATAATTTGTAAGCCAGCAGAAGCGAAGATGTATACCATGACCTTTCAGTCAGAGTTGTTAGAGAAGATAATGAGATGCCAAGAGGAGATAATGGATCAGGATATCAACAGTTTGGTAGGAGAAGAATTATGCACCCAAAAAGACGATCATGGTTCTTTCAGATTTTCTTCCAGAATTTGGATTCCACCAATGACAGAGTTAAAGAATGAAATTATACAAAAAGCCCACAATTCTAAGTATTCAATCCATCCAGGGAGTACTAAGATGTACAGAGATTGAAAGGAGAACTATTGGTGGCCAGATAGGAAGAGAGAGATTGCGGAATGAGTTAGTAGATGTTATACATGTCAAAGAGTTAGAGTAGAGCATCAAAGGCCAAGTGGATTATTGCAACCGTTAGATATTCTAGAGTGAAAATGGGAGTATATTGCTATTGATTTTATAGTCAGATTACCAAGGACAAAACCAAATCATTATAGTGGACAGACTAACCAAGTCAGCTCATTTTTTTCCTATTAATGAAAGATTCTCACTAGATAAGTTAGTTCACTTATACTTGAAGGAAATAGTAGTTCGTCATGGAGTCCCTGTGCTTATTGTATCTGACCGAGATCCATGATTCAATTCAAGGTTCTGGAGAATTTTTCAAGAATGCTTGGGAACCAAGTTGAATATGAGTATAGCTTACGGCCAAAGCGAAATAGCGATCCAGACTATTGAAGATATGTTACGTGTTTGTGCCATCGACTCTAAAGGAAATTAGGATGAACATCTACCTTTAGTAGGATTTTCCTACAATAATAGTTACCACACTAGCATTGGAATGCCTCCCTACGAAGCTCTGTACAGACGCAAATGTCGATCATCAGTATATTGGGATGAAGTTGGAGAATGTAAGATACTTGGACCAGAGTTGGTACAGCAAATGAAGGAAGTTGTTGAGGTTATCCAGAAAAGGTTAATTACAGCATAGAATCGTCAAAGGAAATACGCAGACAAGCCAGAAAAGACATGGAGTTTACAGATGGAGAACTAGTATTACTGAAGGTGTCACCATAGAAGGGATTATGCAGATTGGGAAAAAAGGGAAAGCGGGTCCTAGATAAATTGGAACTTTTAAAATCTTGATATGTGTCAGCAAAGTAGCATACGAATTGGCATTACCCCCCCCCCCCCCGCATATGGAGCATATCCATAGCATTTTTCATGTGTCAATGCTTAAGAAGTACAATCCAGATTCTAGGCATGTGATAGAATATGAGCCGATAGAACTTCAGGCAGATTTGTCTTATGTTGAGAGTGCAATAGAGATTCTAGATAGAAAAGAGAAAGTGTTGAGAAATGAATTTGTAAATCTTATAAGAGTATTGTAGAGAAACCCAAAGATTGAGGAATCAACTTGGGAGTTAGAAAGTGATATGCGTGAGAAGTACCCTCAATTATTTGCTTAGGTGATTCTAAGTACAGAATACTTTTAAGGGGGAAGGATGTAATATCCTGGATGTACCGTGTAATTATTTTTGACAATAATGAATATTATGTGATTATTATATGAATTTATAATGAATTATATGTTAATTGGTATCCGTGTTCATTGTTTGTATGTGATAAATTCGTGAATTTTAATTCTTATATTTCCAGAATGAGGTATAGATTATTCTGATATTTTTCTAGTAATTTATGTCATTATATAAATTTATAATTGATTTATAGATTTAAATCATTATTTTTTGATTTAATTACTAATTATTTTGATTATCCGGGAACCATCCGAATTTAACGATTTTACATTTTTCCAACCCGGAAGTTACGGAAAAACTCATTTCTAGCCTAATTTTATTATTCTGAACATTTTCCATGTTTTAACTTTTTTGATCCGGAGTACATATTTATCTATACGATACCTGGTACGAATTTTACGATATTATTTAATCGTTCCGATAAATCGGTAAACTAGATATCTTTGATGTACGAGATATTTTGATTAAAATACCATACATCTTCTCGTAGTATATGTAACCAAAAGCTCGGAACCCCAAACCTTTATTTAAAAGCCCGATTTTGATGTTTATCCTAAAACCGATACCGAATTAGATCAGTTTTATTAATACTTAGCTATTACTATTCTATTTTTATATCCGATATGATCCAACGGGGTACCAATATTCCGTAAATATAAATAGCCCTTACAGTACTTTATTTTGTACAGATAAACACAAATAAAACGTAAAATTATATAATTATCGAGAGAAAATATAAATATTCATCGTGTTCATCATGATCAAACAAGGATTCGAAGGCATTATCGAACTCCGATTTTGGCGTACAAGTAGTCGAATCGAAACTCGTGACCAGTAGAATAAAGTTTTTCAATCCATACAACTGCAGATTCTGGTCATAATTTTCTATATTTTTATTTAAATTTAATTAGACTTAAATTAGGGTTTTCATATTTTGATGTTGTTTGTGTGATTTGATGATTGCATGTTGTAGAGAATTGAATTCTGGTTAATTTGGTATATTATATATTGAATTTTGAGCTCCATATCATAGAGAAATTGAGGTTTTGATTTCAAAATTTAGTAATTAGGGTTTGAATTATTTGAATGTTTTTTTATTGAGATTTGGGGGTTTTATTTATATTAATTCTGGGTTTGATTGATTGGTACCAACATGTACATCGTATCAAAACGAATCGAATCATGTATAGAGTTGTGGTGTTGGATTCTAGAATCGAGTCGTCAGATTTTGAGCTTTGTCGACCGACATAAATGGCCATTTTCGCCGGAAACGGGGTTGCAGGAGTGTTTGTGATCTGTTAAGGCCTTGTTGATGATGTTGTAGTGATTTAGAATGGATTGGCATAAAAAACAATTGAAATCGAAGGGATTGAGGCCGGGAAACGGCATTGCCGAAAAACGGGGTCGCCGGATTCTGCCGATTTTCCGGCGTGATCTTGGTGACCCGGTTCTGTGACCCGTCGACCCGCCTTCCCAACCAGTTTCGATCTTGTTTTCCCTAAATTCCAAAAACCGTTTTTGCGATTTTTTAAAAATAATTCAAAAATCATATTTTTAATTCCAAAATTCATTTTTATTATTTATAAATTCAAAATAAATCTGAATTACTTAATTAATAATTTTAATTAATAATTAATTATTTAATTGGTTAATTAATTTAAATATTAATTAATTAATTAATTTTAATTAATCATTTAATTGGATTTAATTATTCTTTTTTATTAAAAAATTTCAGAAAATAGTTTCGAGCCTTAAAATATTTTTATAAATTTTGTTTAATGCTCGATAATTATCTATAAATGATTTTAAAGCTAATTTCAAGTATTCGAACATCATTTTTTATTTATAAAATGATTCTTTTACCCATTTTAATTCTGAAATATGTTTAAAAATTCATATTAAATGCCAGAAAAATCATTTTAACCCGAATCTTCTTTGGAATATTATTTTTTATCGAATACTTTACATGTCATGTGTTATGTGCTATCTGATTGATGTGTTATATGACTATGTGAGTATTTTTTGATGGTTTTGATTATAACTTTCAATCCGTAAGTCAGATTTGGGCGAAACGAATGGTAGATAGAAGCTTGTGTCGATTGTGTGATGATTAGAATGATATGAGATCGAATACTGATAGATAATTATTAGGTTTAACAGAGGAAGCAAGACGTAGAAATGGAAAATAGGTGGTTGTTGAGAAGAACAATTAGACGAGTGCAAGGGGAGTTGGAAATCAGTCGAGATAAGACAAGTATACCCTAACTTTCTTGAGATATATTGCAAGTACTTTGAACAGTTCTTGTTTTATATTGTAAGTGCTTTGGATATAATTGAGCTATATCATATAGTATCATGAGTTAGTTAAACTGTTTAGTCCTGAACCCTGACCGGATCATTTGATACTTGTACAATAAGCCTTATTCATTGTGAACAATTTGTCGTTGAATTCTCAGATACTGAACTACATAAATATGATACTACACCACAAATACATTCACACCATAAACCAATCAAATTACATTGTTTATCATATTGAATTGTTAAAGAATGGAATGGTTTTCGAAATATGGACCAGATTCGTGGTCAGACTAGATTCGTGGTCATGTTAGGCCAATATGTGCCTTGAATATAGAGAGCAGAGCAGTGTGACTTGCTTGAGGTTAGTGCGTGACTGATAAGCAACCTAACCTTGGTTTTTAAAATTAAAATTAAACATCTAATTCTAATAATTGCTTAACAACAAACTTGATTCTTCTGAATCATTTTATTTGATCATTGTTTAACCTCAATTATTGTTTATATGACTTGCTGAGCTAGTTAGCTCACTCCTGCGATCCTTTTTTTATGTTCTTTTCCAGTTAAGAAGGAAACTGTTGGTAACGAGAATCCTCAGACCAGTGTTCGGGCTAGGATTCCAGGTTGAGTGATGGAAAGAGCTAGCTAGAGTATTGTGCTTTAGTTATGAGTTTGCAAGTATGTAAGAATGTTTTGTCATAAGTTGTAAGCTTAACTAGTTGGGATTTGGTACGATGTAATATAAATTAAGGTTCTAGCTTGTTTTATACTTTAACATGTTGCGATTTGTGGATGTGTAGTGTAGGGTCATTGCATTTATTATTTCATAAACAAGTTTATATTGTTTGTATATGTGTGTTATGAATCCCAAATCTCTGACCCGGATTTGGAAGGCGTCATAGGTTTGGTATCAGAGCTACAAGTTATAAGTCAATGAAACAAACCTAGATTGTCGGGTTTGGGTAGAGGGTTATGATTAGATATGAGTGATAGGAAGATAGGACGTCGAGAGATTGAGTGTGACTTTGTATTAGGTTTTTGGAAAAATTCTTATGTGGTTAGAGATTCTTATCTTGCGGTGTTGATTTTCAGATAGCAGCTATGGTAGATCCTAGTATCCCTATACCATATGATCATTCAGAGCCTTATATTCATGGACCATCATCCCCACCCAGATCTGATCCACACCCTGTTCTTCCACCAATACTGGCTTTATTACCCTCTGTAGTAACGGCTGCACCTCTTCAAGCTATAACACCACCCCTGATGTGCGACCACCTATTCGAGGACCCCCACCTGCAGATTGTGGTTCTATCGGACACTCAGCTGTGAGCGTATCTTTTCAGTTTACCTCATTTAGTTCCAATCAAGTCAAGTCGGCCAGGCCACCAATAACGGAGGGTAAGCAATGTGGTAAAAAGCATAGTGAAGTGTGCAAAGCAAATATTGAGTGTTTCAAGTGTGGGCAGAAAGGACACTATGCATCAGAATGTAAAGTGGAGAATCCAGGAATCACCTGTTTAATTGTGGAAAAGTAGGAAATCTTGCCAATAATTGTAGAAATGCTTCTCAAGTTAGTGTTGGAGGTAGTGCATCGAAAGGCCCGACATCCAGTACACCCAAGGCTAGAACTTTCGAGATGACCAAAAAGTTAATTGCTCAAGATTTTGATATGGTAGGAGGTACGCTCTCCCTTAATTCCACACCTGTTAAAGTATTATTTGATTCTGGAGCATCTAAGTCATTTATATCGAAGGATTGTGCGGATAAAATGGATTTAAAGTTGGAATTTTAAAAAGAATCCTTAATTATAAAAGTGGCTAATTAAGATAAAATACCAGTAAATCAGTCTTGTCCTAAATTCCCTCTAGAAATCTTAGGACATTCTTTTTCGGCCGACCTGATACCTTTCGAGTTAGGAGAATTTGATGTAAACTTAGGAATGGATTGGTTGTCTCGATATAAGGCAAAGATCTACTGCAAAAAAAGTAAATTGTTATGTTTACGGAAGATTATTAGGGTGAGTTTTCAGGGGCAGAAGCAAAAAAAGAAGTTTCTTTCAAATGCAAGCAAAAAAGTTATTAAAATAAGGATGTAAGGCATATCTAACACATGTAGTGGATATAAGAAGGAAGCACCTAAGTTGGAAGAAATTCCGGTAGTAAATGAATTTCTAGAAGTCTTTTTAGATGAATTACCAAGACTACCACCGAATCGTGAGATAGAGTTTTCCATCGATTTAGTACCCGGAGCCGAACCAATATCAAAAGCTCCATACCGTATGGCTCCAATAGAAATGAAATAATTTTTTAATCAACTTTAGGAACTGTTGGATAAAGGTGTAATTAGACCAAGTGTATCATCCTGGGGTGCACCGATATTATTTGTGAAAAAGAAGGATGAGGTTATGTATCGATTATCGGGAGTTGAATAAGTTGACAATTAAGAATAGGTACCCCTACTAAGGATTAATGATTTATTTGATTAACTTAAAGGATTAATTTTTTTTCAAATATTGATTTAAGATCTAGCTACCATCAGTTAAAGATTAAGCTGAGGATATACCAAAGACTGCATTTAGGATAAGATATGGACATTACGAGTTTCTATTGATGTCATTTGGATTAACAAATGCACCAGCAACATTTATGATCTCATGAATAGAGTGTTTAAGGAGTACTTGGATAAGTTTGTGATTGTATTTATTGATGACATTTTGATATACTCGAATTCTAAATGAGAACATGTAGAATACTTAAGGATTGCCCTGTAAAGATTGAAAGAGAAAAAATTGTATGCAAAGTTCTCGAAATGTGAATTTTGGGTTGGATGAAGTTCAGTTCCTAGGTCATCTGGTTGGTAAGGACGGTATCAATGTAGGTCCTACAAAGATTGAAGCTATATCAAATCGGGAGCAACCAAAGACACCGACGAAAGTCAGAAGTTTCCTTAGATTAGCTGGTTATTACTGAAGATTTGTAAAAGATTTTGCAAAGATCACAACCCCAATGACTGAGTTAACTAGGAAAAATGAGAAGTTTGTGTGGAATGAGAAATGTGCAGAAATTTTTCAAGAATTGAAGAAAAGATTGGAGACAATTCCGATATTAGCATTGCCAGATGAGACAGGAAATTTTGTAATCTATAGCGATGCTTCTTTAAAAGGTTTAGGATGCATGTTAATGCCGCATGATAAAGTTATTGCTTATGCATCCGGATAGCTAAAATCTCATGAGCAGAAGTATCCAGTACATGATTTGGAGTTAGCAGCAATAGTATTTGCGTTGACACTGTGGATACATTACATGTACAGAGAAAAGTGTGACATCTATACGGATCATAAGAGCTTAACATATTCACTCATAAAGATTTAAATATGAGACAAAGGAGACGGTTGGAGTTGATTATGGATTACGATTGTTCTATGAACTACCATCCAGGAAAAGCCAATATGGTAGCAGATGCATTCAGTAAGAAGGAAAGATTGAATATGATTGAGATCGCTAAGGAATTGTTAAAAGAATTAGAAAAGTTGGAGAATGAAGTTTGAGTGCCAGGAGGTGATAAGGAACAACTGTATGAAATTACCTTTCAGGCAAAATTAATGAAAAGAATCAAGAAATGTCAAGAGGAAGTAATGGATCAAGGATTGGATAACTTGACAGGATAAGAGATTTGCACGCAGAAGGATAACGATGGTATATTAAGACTTTTGTTACGAATATGGATTCCAAATATACCTGACCTGAAGAATGAGATATTGCGAGAAGCCCATAGTTCAAGATCCAGGGAGTACTAAAATTTATCAGGATTAAAAGGAAGAATTTTTAGGGGCCAGGAATGTAGAAGGAAGTAGCTGATTGGGTCAGCAAGTGTCATACTGGCCAGAGAGTAAAATCCGAACACCAAAGACCAAGTGGATTGTTGCAACCCTTAGAAATTCCTCAATGGAATTGGGAAGACATTGAAATGGACTTTATGGTTGGACTACCGAGGACTAAATCAAATCACGATGCTATATGGGTTATTATTGATAGATTAACAAAGTTAGCATATTTCCTTCCAATCAATGAGAGAATTCTATAGAAAAGTTAGTCAAACTATATTTGGATGAGATTGTATCTAGACATGGAGTTCCAGTTTCCATTGTATCAGACAGAGACCCGAGATTTAATTCGAGGTTTTGGACTAAATTTCAAGAATATGTAGGAACCAAGCTAAAAATGGGTACCGCTTATCATCCTCAAATACATGGTCAGAGTGAAAGAACAATCCAAACGATAGAGGATATGTTAAGGGTATGTGCTTTGGATTTCAAAGGAAATTGGGACGATCATTTGTCATTAAAAGAATTTTCCTATAATAATAGTTATCATGCCAGTATCGGTATGCCGCCTTATGAAGCTTTATATGGTCGAAGTAGATCCCCGCTTTGTTGGGAAGAACTCGGTGAAAGAAAATTGTTAGGCCCAGAGTTGGTCCAACAAACAAAGGATGTAGTGATACTGATTTGGAGAAGTTCAGAAGCAATTCAGAACAAACAAAGGAAAAATACATATTTACTTCGAAAAGTTATGGAAATAGGAGTTGGATCATTAGTGTTACTGGAATTTTGACCTTGGAAAGGATTAATCAGGTTTGGACAAAAAGGTAAATTGAGTCCCAAATATATCGGTCCCTTTGAAGTTTTGAAGAAAGTAGGCAAGGTTGCTTACGAATTAGCATTGCCGCCGCATCTGCGTCAGATTCACAATGTGTTCCACATCTCTTTGTTGAAGAAGTACATTCCTGATTCAAATCAAGTTATTGAAAATGAGCCAATCGAGATTTAACCAGATTTATCCTATGTGGAACAACCAATCCACATCCTAGACCGTAAAGAGCGAGTCTTTAGGAATAAGTCCATTCCTATAGTTGCATAAGTTCTCATGGACGACTAGTTAATTATCCTAACTAGTTGGAATTTTAATTGATATGATAAAAATCTAGCTAATCGTCCTAGCTAGTTGTTGTATGCTGAGCCAATTGAGCTAGCCAATTTCTTAGTCGATTATTGACATTTCTTGAGATGGACTATTTATTGCTTTTCTAGTTTCACTTCCGATCAGATAATTTTATTCACAATGCATTATATATGCAAAAATATATGATGATGAAAATTTTCAAAGAAAAACTTAATTGAGACCTAAATAGGTTGCCCACTCAAACGGGAATCCATTTCCAATCTTATGAAACATTATGTTGTTCGAATATTATATTCTTACATTCATATACAAATATTCATTTGAAATCATTAAGTAATTGAATAACAATATACTTCCTTCTTTGTTTATCATGGCATAGAATTGCTTCTTTCAGATTAACATCATCGTTGAGACCTTAGTGGTCAACCTTTTATCAAGGACGCTATTCAAGATTTTTCTTTCATTATCCGAAAAGAAAAGTATTCTTCCAATGTGGAAATATTAAAAATATCATTTATACGATGTTGTTATCTAGTAATCATTGCTTTCAAGGGATATTCTCTATAGTATCATAATATAAAATTCTAAGGCCATGGAAGAATAATTTTTGTTATATTCTTTCTTCGAATTCATATATCTTTTAAGTGTTGTGGCTCTTTTTATTCAGAGCTCATTATTTCTAGAGATATTCAATTTTGAAGTCTTATTAAGATTGTATAAATTACATTGATATCGTGAAAATCATTCTTCCAAGGTTGATTGCCTTCCGAACAGAGAGAGGTATACTTGAAAACTGATTGTTGTAATATGAGATTGAAAACTCAATGCTATGATTGTGCAATCGGAGCATCATAATGAGTAAATTGTTTTAAAGTGGGAATAACATGTTCAGAACATATATTAAGAATCTTTACTATGATTATAGAAGGATAATATGTGATATGCATATATGATTAGTGAATGTACGCTCCTACAATTTTTTTTCGAGATAATTATTTAATGGATTAAGGAACGACCAAGCCTGTATGAATTTGAGGTATGAAAACTTCAAGAAATGAAGGAAAGATAAGTAACAACTCGGTGTTAAAGATACATGTCAGTAAAAATAGGACTGTGTGTGAGTTATTATGATGTGACTAATAAACTTAGGGACCGTGACATAAGGTTGACTTAGGATAATCGCGATAAGGTATGAATTGAAAGGGGTGAAGACTTAAACTTATGAGGAAAAGTGTGATTTTTTTTCTAGGATGCTGTATATAATACACGGAACACGTGGTAGAGGCTATAGTTAAAATTTATCAAGGACTAAGATTGTGAAACCTACCATCACCAAGAAAGGGCCAATGTGATGGCCGACACGTCAAGGAGAAAAAGTGAGATTAAAGACGCTAAATGTCTGGACAGCTGATGAGAGAGTTTGAAAGGGGTATATCTGGAAGTTAAGATGATAGAAAATAAATAGAGGAACTAATTGAGTCAAAATTCTCTTAGACTGGCCAAAGAATTAGTGTGATATTAGAAAAGAACAAGAAAATAAGAAATAATTTTATTACGGTAAAGAACAAAAGGCATATTTAATTAAGGGGACATTATTAATAACCTAATATGGAGAATGATGTTATTGATTGAGTAAGTAAAATACTCGACATGTTTGAAAATGAAAGCGGAACAGTGAAGAGTATATGGGCAATTGCAGCTTGTAAATCACCCGAATGGGAGTAAGAGTTTATTACAAAAATTTTTGAAGGAGGATTACCAAGGACCAAGTTGAGCCATTGTGCTATTTGGAGGTTAAGTGATATGTATAATAAGACTGCTTATTTGTATTATGTAAATGATAGATCTCCACAACACCAAATTTGTTATGAACATGGAAGAAATAATTGGCGACATTGAGTCCCAATGGAAATTGTGCCAGACAAGAACCTAAGATTTAACTCCATAACTGGATTACTTCCCGAAGTATTTTGCGAAAAAGATCGAGTAAAGGCACTAATTATAGTTTGCAGAACAACAAATAGAATGAGAGGACTATCGAAATAGTTGAAGATACTTCAAGTGCCATGCCATTGATTAAGACAACTGGGTAAATTGCCTATCAAATTTCACGTAGTTGCACTTACCATGCTAGCATACGGGAAATAGGCGTCGATGTCCCTTACGATATGAATGAAGTGAGAAGACGAAGGATGTTAATGCCAATACAAACAGAAGACATATACGATCATTCAAACCTTAGAAAAAAACTGGTAGCAACTCCAAATACACGCGAAAATGACCAAGGAGCTATTGAGAATAATGAATATGATGATGAAAATATTCTGTTACTAAGAATATCATACCGGAAAGGATTGACGAAGGACGATAAACAGTGGGAGCTAATCCAAAACTCACCAAGCACTTCGATATCATGAATCGTATCAATCAGTCATGTGCAAAATGATGTTCCTTTGAAATGACAATATGACCATGATGTGTTTTGCGTGTCTACAAGAAGAAATGTTAAATTTGACAAAGTGCATGATAAGAGATGCGTGTGTAGAAATGCAATCGAATTTTCTTATATAAAGCAATCGATAGATATGATATACCGGAAAGGGCAAACTTTAAAGAACAAAACTTTAGCACTATAAGAGCGATGAAGATGAATGAATAAGTGAAAGGACCATTCAAATGCCAGATGATATGCTAATAGTCAATGCTAAATATCTTAAAAGAAGACAAAGTGACTAGTTGACGTTAATTGAGTTTATCGACAATGGTAGTTTTCACGCTAGCACTGGAATGCCTCCCTTCAAGCTTTGCATGAAAGAAGGTGTTATCCTCCCTTGTACTCGAAAGAAGTTGTAGAGTGAAGGACACTCGGACCCGAGTCGATTCAGACCAAAGAAACTATATGCCTTATCTGGAACCAACTAGTAATAGTCCAGGACATACAAGAGAAGTATGCGGACCAAACTTGTAAGGACGTACAATACAAAGTAAGAGATCTAGTATTGCTGAAAGTGTCTCCCCGAAAGGGAATGATTAGATTTGGAAGGAAAGCAAAGTTGAGATCTTAAAAAGAATAAGAAAGTTGGCTTACGAGTTAGCACTACCCTCGATCTGTCGATAAGTTTATAATGTGTACCACGCGTCTATACTAATGATCAATTCCGATGACAACACCAGACATAGAATTGTAGCCAGAATTAACATATGTGGAACAATATATAGAGATCAGGGATCATTAAAAATGAGTTCTCCAAAATGAAGTTGTCGAGCGAATTAGAGTTTATGGAGGAATCAAATTATTTAAGCGTCAATGTAGGAACTCGAGGATGTCGTGCAAGTATCCCCCATCTGTTTGCAAAACTGATTCCGGAACGGAATCCTTTTAAGGGGGAAGACTGCAAAAACCCAAATTTTTGACATCGGTAAAAGATCTTATAAATAGTAATCTTGCGGGTTAATAAAAACATTTGCGACCATACTATATACGTGTATTCAATTTAAATTTCGGAGTTGATATTATGATTATACGTAACAAATGAGTTTATATAAAAATCGTTAATTCTCGAAGAAAACCAATATTTCAAAATGACCATATTTTAAGAACTATCGAGAAATAATAGAATTTCACTACGATCAAGGATTTAAAATCCTATGAGTAAAACCCAAGTTCAAGATTTATAAAAGATAAGGATTTACAATAAATGATTATACCGCGAGCCACTTACGAGGATTGATCAAGATTATGAGAGGACGATTAAGTATTTACGTAAGTGAACAAATAAAAGAACAAATTTCATGCAACTCCCATGCAGAAGCATGCAAACCAAATTAGTACTAGGCAAACCAAATTAGATGATCAAATAAGAATCTTGTTGGAAACATAGTTTCATGTTTTGTGGATCAAGGTACCAATCATTATTTAAAGAGTTGATTTTGGTGCAACCAAGGACTAAAACCTATAAACTTAGAATTGGACAAAGTGTGGCTGCATTATATACATACACATACATATTATCTTATCATAACACACCAAATAAATCAAAAAGCAAAGTAAAGCTTCTTCCTCACTTTTTCTCCCAATTTGGCCATTCAAGAATACCAAGGAAAGAAAAATTCAAAACTCACATTCTAATCATTCAAAATTTACCAAATGTTTACCACAGCTCCTTCATATCATGGATAAGTCATGTACCAAATTTTAAGATGATCCATGGAGTTTTCAATTTTAGAAAAATGTTTGAAGTTGAGGGTGAATAGTAACTCTGAAAATTACTTTTTATTTTCTTGATTTTTATGAAACCTTAAAACTCCTAAAGATAGAACAAGCTCTCCCAAAGGGTCTTAGGCTCTTATTAAGTGTTAACAAGCTTCAAGGAAGGTATAAACATCATCAACCCTTTGATTTACATGAGATATAAGTTTTTGTTTAAGTTATGTCTAAGTATAAGTTGATTCATGGAATTTAGATTGTAAATGATTAGATCTTGATGGTTAATTATTATGGATTGGTGTTGGTCATGTTTTCTTAGATATTAGAAACTGATCTTGCAAGAAATATGATGAAATTGGTGTTTGAGTTATTGTTAATAAATTTAACATAGTTATAATCGGGAATCATTACGTGTATAGCCGTCGTAATATTCGTTTACGTTTGGGACTATTTTATGGCTTATTTTCAAACCATAAAACTTATATTAATAAACAACACTTGATATGAATGTAAATATCTTATTTTCTAGTTTGTAACCATATAAAGATTTTGTCGAGATGAATTACGATTTAGGAGAAAAGTCCATTTTAACGAACATTGTCGAGAAAACTAGTAATAGGGGCTTCGATGAATGTCCAAATTTTTCCAATTGGAATTTTTATGCAATACTGTAACTCAAGCCTAGGTGTTGGGTTTATAGAAAGTATTCGCAGAATATTTGAGAAGATAAAATATGTTATTTTAAAAAGAGGTGTATATCATCAAGAAAGCTATTTCTCGAATATATATTATTATACGAGATTATATAATTTCTTTAACAGACTTTTCAAATGGTTGACTATTATGACTGACCATTATTGCTCACTCTTTCTTTCTTTAAATGTCATAACACAACAGATAATCAGTATGTTGGTGAGGGAGTTAATCACCTACAATCACGGGGAGAACACATAGGCTTTCCGTGAAATTCTTGCCGCTTTGTCTCAGGTGGGCCAGAGCATTCAGATAGTTATAAGATATTAGTAGAAATTATTATAACTTCACGTAGAGGTTATAATAATAATTTAAGATCCTGTAGGGTAAATTTGAGTTAAGATGATTGGGGTTATGGTTGCTTGAACCATGATTGATAATTGTATTTGTTAAAAAGGGTTTAAGATCTCTGTACGCCTTCTCACAGACGGCGTCAAATGTTAAGGCTAATCTTCGTAAGCCTTAAAATTAAGCTTGTAATTAGGGTTGAATGTACAAAGTAGGGTTTTTGTGTGATTTTTTTTATTATAGGGAATCCGCAGCCGCTAAGCTTAACATGTTTTCTTGTATGAAATTCTGCATATTCCTACGTATCCCATTTATAGGAAATCAAATACACTTAGTTCTAGGTTTCGTTCGTCCACCGTCTTTATCTGTGCAAGTAACTGTGTAATTGACAAGTTTTCTTTTATCATAATATCCATATATGCAGAGGGAGTAGAATGAATATATTGGGCCGAGTCCGAATATGTATTGGGCTAGCTGTTGAATATATTAATGGCCCGTCGGAGCGGACAGCAACGGGTTTTCAGTCCCAGAACCGGCATTGTTGAGTCCATCAACACTTAATAATTTATAAGCTTTACCTGAATTATATTATTCATTCAAGTGGCCTAAAATTATATCGGGTATATTATGTATCAACAACCTCCAATTTTCTGGCTGCACTTTTTGTGCTTTGTAACACCAGATTTTCCCAGAGTGTATTGCAGTTATGACAAAATTTGTTAGTACGGATTTGAGATTAACACAAATTGCTTCAATCCACACTCCTGAGATTTTATATGTTAAAAAACTGATTAACGCAAGGTGAAGATGGTACATGCCATGCGAAAATATGGATGTTATGGAGGCTTACTGCCAGGTAGAGCCGGCCAAACGAACGGGCCGAGCGTGCCGGGCCGATTTTTGGACGGGCCGGTTAGTTGACATCTGAAACCGTGAACGGCACGCGAGGATATACGGTTCGGGCCGAGCCGGGCCGATTACAGAGTTGGAGGACTCGTGAACGGCACGTGAATAAAGCGAATAACACGGTTCTGGCGAATAGGCGGTTTGTGCGGTTAATAAACGAATAATTTGATAAAACTATTCCCTTGCGTATGTTTCTTCTTAACGTGTTGATGAGAAGAACTATGACAGTTTTATCACCTGAATATTATATCTATACAGTCAATTTCTTGAAACGCGTCAATTCTTGATAACCGCCTTCATCAAATTCAACTCCAAAAACTATACCCCCAACTCTCTCTCTCTCTGCCTCTTTCTCTCTCTCCCTCCCTGCCTCTCTCTCAGTCTCTCTCTTCCTCTCTCTCTCTCTCAACAACAAACAACAAGTTTTGAAATGGGTACATCTTGGAGTAGCAATAACAACCCCAACAGAAGAAGAAACCAAAACAATCAATACCCACCATCACAACTAATCTTATCATCAACTACTTACACTACATACCCACCTGATCCTTATGCCAATCCCCCACAGCCTTACCCACCTTACAGAGGCGCCCATGGAACCGTTCTTGGTATGACTTCCAATATAAGAAATAATTTGTTCTTGGCGCGTGAACTTTAATCGCGATTTACGAATTATTCGCGGGCCGGTTAACCGCGAATAACCCCCTCAATTTTCTGTCTGTTCGTCAACGAATTAGCCGGTTCGGGCCGGTCCGATTCCGGGCCGGTTCCGGTTTTATAAAATAGTGTTCGTATTCGGTTCGTTAAACTTGACGATTAGTGCCGAATAATTAACCGTTCGTTGATGCGCCGAATTAGGCGAATTTTGACGAGCCGAATTACGAACGGGCCGAGCCAAACCGCTCGTTTGGCCAGCTCTACTGCCAGGGTCATAAATTTTATGTATGCACATTGTTTGCTGGGTTGATGACACATATACGAAAGGTATATGCGGAGATTAAGTTGCAAGAGCAGGCAACACGATATGTGTTTACTGCACACTCCTGAAGGAGCAAGCTATCAAGAAGTTTGAGTATCCTACGATTTTGCCCCTTGATTGGTATTGCAACCGTTGTCCCAAGAGGAACTATTTTTACTATGCAGTGAGATGGTTATAAAGGATAATGCAGGATTATTCCATGCATGTTGTATTTTACTTCATGTTAACATTGTGATATCTAGTGATTGTTAAATAATCGATTTGGATGGATTGTTTTGTCCAAGTGTATGCTACTTATTGACGGAGGAATTTGGAAGCAACAAAACTTGAGGTTCGTAGCTGGAAACAAGATCTATGATGTCGGTTCTTTGTCGGAAACGTGAACAGTAATCGGTGGATCCGATGAACAGTATTCGTCGGAAAAGATGAACAGTGTTTGGTGGTGGTGATTATTGGGGGCTGAGATTGCTTAGGGTTAGTGGTGGCACCTTTGCGCTCTCGCTTCTGACCCCTTACAATTTGCCTACGTACCCCTATTTATAGGGGATCAAGCCAACGTAGTTCTTGGGGAACAAGAAACCTAATTGGCTTAGATTTCTTATCCCGAGGCCCAGTAGGAAACCCACTGAAAATCGTCTTCTACTAGCTTTAGGAATGTCCGTCGATGAGGCCCAACCACAAAGGCCCAAGGCTCGTCCGCGGCTTCGAGACTTCACGGATGAGGCATCTCCCTGGCCAAGGATAACCCTCCGCTACCAACTGTTTCTCTAATCCGCGGACGCAGGTATAGCCATGGTTCACCCCAAATGTTGGACGCATCCTTGTCCCCCGATAAGGAGCTCCTACCAGATTGCAGGACAAGTGATCCCAAGTTTTTGGGTGCAAAGTGCAGGATACTCCGAAGCAATCATGTTGAAGTCTTCACAAGGTCTTTTGATCCTTTAGGGCGCGCCCTAAAGCTTATCATAGGAGGAGATTCGATTAGGAAATTCCTCACCTTTTCTTAGTAACTGGGCGCGCCTTCCCCCTATGCTGAGGGCGCGCCCCTTTATGTATGGGGTCAAGCAATAGCAACTCCATCAAAACACAGGGCGCGCCTTTCACCACACAGGGTGCGCCTATTTTCCTTCCTCAAGGCAAATTACCTTATCTGTTCCGTAATTTTAGGCATTTCTTCCTCAATTTTAACTGTTTTATCAATCTTAATCTGAATATTGTTTATACCAATTTTTGGGCATAACAACTACCCCCTAAATTCCATATGTCATTGAAAATGGGATTAGAATTTTTCTTCACCTTTATTAAAATATGTATAAACAAATCTTCCAATACTTTTACAGGGCGCGCCCTGAACAGGGCGTGCCTTCCAATTTTTCCTTAAAGTTTCAATGATGCCATAATAACCAAATAAGGCACGTTTTCAGGAGGGCGCGTCCTAGAAGTTCAAACGGTTTAGAAACAGTTCCCCTTATTATTAGGGATTCGCGATTGATGTGACTGATTTGACAACTATCGTTTTCAACTATAAATACCAGTCACACCCTTTCTTTTTACCTTTCACTTATAATCTCTCTATCTTACTTTACCCTTCTTCAAAACTTATCATACTGGCGAAAAGAAGCTTTGCCCGGAATCAGTCTTCTGCGCTGCCATTTTTCAAGTCTGTTCCAGCCAACTTTTTCTCCATTCGAAAAGGTATAAAAAACTTCTTGCATCTCTGAATTCCGTTAAGTAAATCACATTGCATGTCATATTACCTTTTCATCTCCCATTTATGTTCTTGATGATGTGCATAAAATGATGTATGTATCTGTGTATATATATGTGTGTAATTCCGACTTCGCTATTTTAGATCCAAAATCATTGGGTCTAACTTTTAATTTTATGTTTCTAGGAAACCCAATCGTTTATCCTTAAAACTAAAAACATATATCTTATAATAAGGCGCGCCTTCATATTCATACAAGGCGCGTCTTTTTTTATTTTCAGCAATGCCATTGTTATCTAACCTTCATACTTCATAGCAGCCTTTATAGGTTCTATAATTAATAGGACGCGCCCTCTTAGTGTATGATTCGTCTTGGAAAAAAGCTGACATAGATCATAAGAAACACCATTCCCTTAATCCTACCCTTACTTTTTCTGCTTCCTTCATACTTTCGTATCTCACTCTTTCGAATTGGGCGCGCCCTCAACATTTCTTTTGGTTTTCTTGACAGCTGGAAGACGAGGGCGTGTCCTCTTCTTTTCACCCTTTCAAGAATTTCCTTATAAATTTGGGAATCTATTCGCCTCCAAACACTTACTTCAATCCTCAGCCTCCAAACGCTCACCATACCCCTAAATTTCTGAAGCGGGTGGCGCGCCTTGTTCAAGATTCCAAAAAGGTTATCTTGATGGTAGACTCTTCAGACAGTTCTTCCACGGACAACATTCCTTTATCTCGTAGACATGGAAAGCAAAAACTGGTTCAAAAGGATAGATCCCCAGCCCCAATTAGTACAGAACTGGACGACGATGACTGGTTCAAGAGTTTGAATGCCGACAGGTATAGGGGTGTTGAGAGGGGTGTCAACGTAGGTGCTGGGCCTTCCAAAGTTTCCTACAGAGCTATTTTTCCAAGCCTATCTCTTCAACAAACACAGGGCGTGCCTACTTCTCCTATCTCTGAAGGCGCGCCTAAAGGAAATGCATCGCCACTTCGCGATGAAGCAAATTTCTTTGATGAGGACTCCTTCCAGTTTTCAAACTCACCTGAACCTTCTCCAATCCCCTTCCAACACTGGGAAGTTTCTGACAGTGAATTAGACTTTAATTGGGATGAATTCGAACCGTGCAACGAAGCTGTGAAGAAACGCTTCAGGAAGGAGCATGGAAGCTTTTCCGTGTGGGCCTGTCCTCAGCTTGTTCAGATGAGCAACTAGGATGGCTCATGGAGTTCTATGATATGGAGGGCATATGGGCGCGCCCTTTAAGCATGATGCGGCCCCATATCTTCAATTATGGGAGGAACTTCAAAATCCCTAGGATGGTAACCAGCCCTAAACTGGTATCTTTGGGTATAGGCGCGCCCTTACATCCCTATCTTAGGGAAGTGATAGAACTCTATGACGTGGCTCCACTCCAACTCTCTCCCAATAGTTACAAATTTATTCTGGCCCTGTTCATTCTCTACATAGACCTGGGTTTCCCTCAACCTTCCATGGCTGAAGTCACTTATTTCTTTAACCTGAGAAAATCTGACCATGGGTACTACTACTTGGTTGTAGACAAGCAACATAATAAGAAAGGTTTCTCCTCTGGCAAGCGTAGCCATGAAAAAGGCTGGAAGGAAAACTTCTTTTATTTGTATGAAGTTCCCAGATTAAGGATAAGATTCAACAAGTCACCAAGTAAGGGCGCGCCCTTTTTTTTCCTAATACTGTGCTTATACTCCTTTTTCCCCTTTTTACATCCTTATTTTTTCAGACAGACTTGTGGCCAAGCCACTTAAGGGCGAGCCCAAAAGCGAGCTGAAGCCCTTCTCAGAGTGGCTGCTGACAGGTGGAACCTAAAGACCTTAGTCACCCGGACCAATTTGATGCGAGTCGGAATCCTTTCTGACCAAGTAGGGACGAAGTTTAAATATGTAAAATTTAGGAAAGGCGCCCCTATTTCCCGTGTCATTGACCCAGATAGTGAAGAAGAGGCTGAAGAAGAAGAAGCAGAAGACAGCTCTTTTCAAGGCCAAGACCCTTCAGGTTCAATAATTGCAGAGTCTAAAGGCGCGCCCTCCTATAATTGGCGCGTCCTAGCTTCTTTTCTGTTAGCTTTTGTATTAGCATACTAGATATAAATTCCTGTTAATGTGGTTAATCTTTCCGCCCCTTAGGGCGCGCCCTTTCACTCTAGGCGTAGCACTTTATACATGTTTATCAATGTTATCTTTATCAATTGCCTTTATTTATTGCTTTTTCAGCACACCTAACTGTCACGTTTAATTAACATGTTCTATGTTTTATGCAGAAATGGCTCCTCCAAGAATCCCCAAATCCTTTGGGGCGCGCCCTGGTGACAAACCCAAGCCTAAGCCAAAGAAAGATGTTCCTGCAGCACAGGAATCCGTCCCAACTTCTACTCCCATTCCTCAAACAACACCTGTCCCTAAAAGGCCCATAATTGATCTTACAAAGAAACAGGGCGCGCCTAAAAGGCATAGAACGGAGGGCGCACCTTCAGGCTCATCTGCTGCTTTGAATTCTCTTGGCCCCATGGGTTTCCTTCATGTTTCAGATGAAGAAGTGGAGCAATAGCAAGCCATGGACTTGGAAGAGGCCACCTGTGCTTCCATAAAAGCATCCTACCAATTATTCGTCCACTCCACCCGAGTGGTGGACAAGCTTCTTGAAGAGAGGGCACGCCTAGAGAGGCTGCAGGGTGACAATAACATTTTGAGGAATACCCTCAATGACAAAGATTTTCTGCATGCTAAGGACATCAAAGCCAAGGACTCTGAAATCTCTTTTCTCAAGGATGATGTGGCCAATATTACTTCTCAGCTAGAGATTGCCAACAAAAATGCTACCTCTCTCCACACTAAGCTTGGTGGAGCCAACTCGAGGATTAAGTATCTGGAGGAGCAACATAAAATGGGATGGCCTGATGAGAAGAGGGAAATGACTGATGAAGCATTTGCCAATGGTTTCCACTTCTACAGGATTGATTTCGTGGCCAATGATCCTGACTACACTTTTGAGAAGTTTGGGGAGGAAACGGTTGCTGAGATGGTAGAATTCAAGAAAGAGCATGTTGATGAAATCAAGGCGAGGAGGGTAGAGCTTGGATTAGAGGAAGAAGATGAGGGCGCGCCAAGAGGGGAACCCTCCAAGGACGTGCCTGAAGCTGATCATACTGTTCCTCTTCAAACCATCCCTCCAACAGACCAGTCTCAGGGCGCCCCTTGATTTATGTTTAATCCTGCATCCGTACTAAAGTTTCAAATACTTCTGAGGAGCCAACCCTCTTTTGATGCTGTGCAAAATTGTATGACTTAATTTTCTGCTACTCTTTTAGCTTTTCATCATGACATTTCATATGGATTAATATGATTTTATCTTTTCCCGTATGCATAAAAATTTGTTAAGGCACTTTGATTTTTTCTTGGCCATTTTATGTTTCCAAAATCATGACTCATACTTCCATGACAGTGCGCCTTTATATCATGTTTCCATGAATTGGCAGTCAGTTCGTCATGACTTATGTTACTATAGGGCGCGCCTTTTGATATTTAGGGAATATTTATTAGCACATTCGTGGGTGTTTTCCTTTTATGTGATCTCAAAGTTGTCCCCATATCATTAAGATCTATAGACTCCTTTCTCGTAACATTTTAGCAATGAGGACGTGCCTTATTTCTTTTGCAAATAATTACTTTTTCTTATCAGTGATTCCCTTGCGATAATTTACTTAAGTGCCAGTCCAAGGGCGCGCCTTAATCTGGAGGACTTTTGCCTTAGCTTATTTGGCTAGCCATATACGTTTATTCCTTTCATCCATGCATACTATGTTATCTTGATTATGAAGCAACAGTTATTAGATAGGGCGCGCCTCAACATAGGGCGCGCCTCTGGTGTTTTTCAAATGAAAATTTTCATGTCAAGTAGATAAAGCAATTTGAAGTAACTTTTCCCTTTTATTGATAATGCGCTCTAGTGTATAAAATTACACCAGTCCCATGGCTACTATGCTCTATGGGAAAATTATTTGAAAATTTTCTTCCTTCTGCTAGTTCCAAGGTTCGCAGTCACATGTACTACCCCCTAAGCTTGGAGGAATTTATTTTCTACTAGTCTATTATATAGGAATTAAATATAAAAATAAGGGGGACACAGCCACACCCTACTGATAATACTTCCGTAACTGTTCCGCATTCCATGCTCGAGGAATAAGTTTACCATCGAGATCTTCCAAGCGATAGGTTCCCTTCCAGAGTATAGCTTTAACCTTGTATGGTCCTTCCCAATTAGCTCCAAGCACCCCGTGCTGAGCTATCTTAGTGTTAGGCATAACCTTTCGCAACACAAGATCTCCAACCTTGAACGGCACGGATTTTACCTTTTTATTGAAATACCTTGTGATCCTCTGCTGATATGCAGCAAGCTTTAATTGAGAGTTTGTTCGGGCTTCGTCTAACAAATCTAAGTGAAGCCTCTGGTTAACTTCTGCATCTTCCTCAACAAACACGTCTCTCCGGAGGGATCCAACTCCTACCTCCACGGGAACCATGTCCTCATACCCATAAGTCAGCAGAAAGGGGGTTTCTCCTGTGGTCGATCTAGGGGTCGTATTGTAAGACCAAAGGACCATGGGCATCTCCTCTGGCCAATCTCCTTTTTTCTCCTCTAACTTTGCCTTCAAGGTATATTTTATGATTTTGTTTATAGCCTCCGTCTGACCATTACTCTGCGGATGATAAACTGCGACAAAGTCCTTTTTGATTTTTAAGTCGTCACAAAGCTTCCTTAACTCCTTACTATCAAACTGCTTCCCATTATCCGAGATGAGTTTATAGGGGATACCGAACCTGCATACTATGGAATTGAAAACAAAATCCCTTATCTTCTTTGCCGTTATCGTGGCTAGTGGCATAGCCTCTGCCCATTTGGTAAAGTAGTCCATAGCTACCACGGCGTATTTCACACCCCCCTTGCTTTGGGCAACTCTCCAATGAGATCAATTTCCCACATGGAAAAAGGCCAAGGACTTGCCAATGAGGTAATGGTTGATGCCGGGGCGTTGGAATAGTTGGCGAATCGCTGGCAACGATCACAAGCCCGGGCAAAATTGAAGGCATCCTCTCTCATAGTTGGCCAGTAGTATCCTTGTCTGAGTACTTTTAATTCCAACGAACCACCCCCGAGTGATTGCCACAAATCCCTTTGTGCACCTCTCTGAGAATATAACTTCCTTCTTCCATATCCACACAACGTAACAGTGGCTGGTTAAATCCTCTCTTGTATAATATCCCGTCATATTCAACATACTTTGCAGCCTGATACCAAAGGCATCGAGCCTGTAGTTTGTCTTCTGGTACAGCTCCTGTCTGAATATAGTTATGAATGGGGGTCACCCAGCTTTCTCGCTGGACTTCTTGCGTTTGAAACACCTCTACCTCCGGAATACTTGGGATTTCCTGGATTCCCAAAGGGATTTGTCCAAGTTGGACGCTGTCCATCTGTGACCCCATCTTGGCCAAAGCATCCGCATTACTATTTTCATCTCGCGGAACGCTTTCAAGCCTGGCACTTAAAATTTTTTTCAATAGGCGTTGCACACATCTCCTATATAACTTCGTTCGCGGTCCCGGGCCTGAAAACCTCCGTTGACTTGGTTCAAAACTAATTCGGAATCGCTCCGAACTATCAGATTCACGGCCCCCACATCCAGAGCTAATTTTAGACCGTTGATCAAAGCTTCATACTCAGCATCATTGTTAGTAGCATAAAACTTGAAATGGGTAGCACTCATCAAACGGTGCCCCTCCGGAGTGACCAAGACAATCCCGACACCTGATCCATTGTTGTTCACGGCCCCATTGACATGTAATATCCACCAAGGGTGTGGAAGTTCCTGCCTCTTTTAATCATGAGAACTTCCTTGCGAAGTAGGTTCTGCCAACACTATGGCCTTGTCATCAACTTCTGCATCGAACTCAAGTATGAAATCAGCCAGCGCTTGTCCCTTGATTGCCGTGCGAGGACAATACTCCAAATCGAATTGTCCTAGCTCTACTTCCCATTTTAACATTCTCCCTAATGATTCGGGTTTATGTAGAATATGTCGAAGCGGATAAGCGGTGCGAACTTCTATTCGGTGAGCCTGAAAGTATGGTCTTAACTTTCGTGCTGCAAGAATAAGAGTGTATACCGGTTTTTCCATGTTGGTATACCTGGTTTCCGCATCCAACAAACTTTTGCTCACATAGTATACGGGCCACTGATGGCTTGCTTCTTCCTTTACCAACACCGCGCTGACGGAGTATTCAGATACCGCCAAGTAAAGAATCAATGTTTCTCCGTCTTCTGGCTTGGCCAATATCGGAGGATTTCCCAACTGCTCTTTGATTTTAAGAAAAGCCTCTTCACACTCAGGGGTCCACAGAAAATCCTTCCCCCTTCCTTTGATTGCCTTGAAGAATTCTTTGCACCTATCTGATGACTTTGAGATAAATCGATTTAGGGCCGCAATCCTTCCTGTCAGGCTCTGTACTTGTTTGACGCTGGTGGGATATTTCATGTCTAGCAGAGCTTTGATTTTTGCTGGGTTAGCCTCAATCCCCCGGTGGTTGACCATGAATTCCAAGAATTTCCCTGATTCCACATCGAACACACACTTCTGCGGGTTTAGCTTCATCTTATATTTTCTCAGAATATGGAACATCTCAGCTAAGTCGGTGATGTGGTCTTCTGCCCTTTTAGACTTTATGAGCATATCATCTACATAAACTTCCATCGTCTTCCCAATCTGCTTCTTGAACATTTTGTTTACCAATCTTTGATAAGTGGCACCGGCGTTGATCAGACCAAATGGCATTCCGATATAGCAATAGAGTCCTCTATCAGTAATAAAAGAGGTGTGCTCCTGGTTGGGCTCATACATAAGAATTTGATTATACCCGGAGTATGCGTCCATGAAGCTGAGCAAGGCATGTCATGTCGTGGCGTCGACCAACTGATCGATTCTTGGTAAGGGAAAACTATCCTTCGGACACGCCTTATTCAGATCGGTGAAATCCACGCATGTTCTCCATTTACCATTGGGTTTTTTTACCAACACCGGGTTTGCTAGCCACTCTAGGTAGAAGTATTCTCGAATTAGTCCGACGTGCAGGAGTCTCTCTACTTCCTCTGCTAGGGTTATAGCTCTCTCTCCGCTTACGGCCCTGCGTTTTTATCGAACCCCTTTATGCTTGGGATCGGTATTCAAACGGTGGCACATTACCTCTAGATCAATTCCTACCATATCAGAATGGCTCCATGCAAATACATCAAGGTTCGCCAAGAGAAATATTGAAAGACTCTCCTTCAACCTTGGTGCCAACTGAGATCCTATCCTCAAAACTTTACTTGGATCTTTTTCATCGACAGGGATTTCAATTGTATCTTCTGCTGGCCCCATCTTCTCCGTTGGCATCGGTATCCGGGGATCTAGGTCGGGCGAATCATGGATTTCATTATCCTGTAGAGAAGGCGCATCCCCTTTAGGAGGAGCGTCAGCTTCTTTAAAAGGCGCGCCCTGCATAGCAGGGGCATCAACTTCCTTGATATGTTTTGCGGGTAAGGACGCTCCTTCAGGAAGAAGGGCATCTACCTCACGCTCATCCTGTTCGAGGCTTCGCAAGACGTCGAATCTTCCTTCTAACCGTTCCCCGTTGAAATCTGCTTGGACTATGGTGTTTGATGCCTCCTCTTCTTCCAACATCTCAATTCTGATTGTGTCTTCCAAGAACAATATTATTGGGGGCAGCCCAGAGGGACGTTCATCTTCTTGCTCGACATAATAATGGACTCGAATTTCCTCGATCGGTTGCTCAATGCTCTTTTCTTGATCGTCGTCTGATGTATCTTCGGCGTGAGAGTCTTTTCTAAAGCCTCTCATAGCTTGCCTGTAGCACTCCGGAGAGCCATACTGAAACCTTTATACTCCCCACCCCATTTGGCGTTGGAAATTTGATGGTTAGGTGGTGGATTGAAGTAATAACCCTCATCTCCCGCAGAAAAGGTCGTCCCAGCAACACGTTGTGGGACGATTCCTGATTCAGGACCTTAAACTCGAGCATCTTTGTTACCGACAACGGGCTTCCCCCCAAAGTACATGGCAGCCGAATCGATCCCATGACTCTAAGTCCTGCACCAGAAAAGCCATAGACCCATGAATCTTCCCCCGATATATCCCGATTAGGTAGCCCCATCTTTTTAAAGGTGCTGTAGTAGAGGATATTTGTCGAGCTTCCATTATCCACGAAGGCCCTATGGACATTTTTGGTTCCGATCTGGATGGAAATAACCAGTGCATCATTGTGGGGATGATGTACCCATCGGGCATCTGCTTCTCTGAAGGTAATATCCATGGACTCGCCCTTAAACACTTTGGGCGGTTGAGTTTCCACCCTATGAATGTCCGTGAGAGGCCTGAATCCAGCTTCCCTAGCGTATCTTGACAAGGCTCGGTTACTACATTCCATCCCGGGATCTCCCCCGTAGATTGTGAAAGGAATATGTCCTAAGTCCAATCATGTATGAGGATTTAGGAATAACTTTTATGTAATTTGTTTTGATTTCATTGATATTAATAAAGACTTGTTTTGTTTTTATTACGGGCTTTATCTATTTAAGTGTTTAAATAAGATATACCATAGTTTAGAGTAAAGCTTTTTATGGATTATGATGAGATCATAATAGTGAGACCTAAAAAGATGATAACTCTAAACTTAAATAGTTCCTGGTCGTAGGATTACTAACTGGTAATTAATAATCCGCAAAGATCAGTACATACTATGCTTGCTTCATTATGAAGGATGTCTGTTCTCATAGACATTTGTGTGGTGACACTATAGCTAGTATGTAGGTGCTTATTATAGAATAAGTTCACTGAACATGACTCGCCCAGCTGAACAACTGATGGAGTTCACTCACGTGTCAGCAGTTGTTCGCTTAGTGATAGTTGTACAAGTATCCTTTGACTTGAGGTCATCATAGTCATCTTGTGTACACTGAACTATGCTTTGGTTTAGTTCTTAGTCTCCAGGGATAATTATTAGGGATCTTCTGGGTATAGGAATTTGTACACGAAGATAGTGTATGATCAATAAAGGATCTACCCCTTCCAGTGAAGGAAGCGAATGTTCAAGGCTGATCCACTTATGCTAGTTCAGGAATCTCTGGCCAGAGTGAATGAAATTAGAAAGGAGTTTCTAATTTGCATAGAACTACGCATAGTAAATGGTAAGCAAAGTGATTGAATTAGATAGGCTTGACACGAGATCCATGCCTTGTATTTAATCGGGACATTGTAGGGTAGAAGGAGTTTATTGTACGGTAACTATTCACTGACAGGTTCTTGGTATTCTAAGCAGTGAATTCATATTATCCGGATAGTCGCGATATGTTGAGAAGCATCACTCACGATGTAGAATAAATGTGATTAATTAATTAATCATATTTAATAATTTAGAGAATTTATATAAATAATGATAAAATAGTTTTATTATTATTTATTTCTACTACCGGCTTAATATTGAACCTACAGGGTCACACCATAAAAAGAGAATGATTTATTGGTGGAGGAATTAATTAATAATGGCTAATAATTATTTATTTGTGAAATAAATAATTAATTGGCAAATTTAATAATTGATTAAATGAGATTTAATTAATTATAAATTAATTAAGAAAAGTTCTTAATATTATTAATTAAGGATTTAATTTTTGAAAATTAAATCAAGAGAGAGAATTATTTCTAAAGTGTTTAGAAAAAGGATTAATGATTAAAAGGTGTTTTAATTATTAATGAGAATAATAAATGGGATAATAATAATAATATTTATGGGAAAATTTCAGCTAAAAATTTTGCCTATAAATACACTATTATAGACCCTATTTTTATTCTAACCCCAGAAACCCAAAAGTTTCAGAAAACCAAATTCTCTCCACCTCCTCCTCCTCCTCCTAAAAGTCGTTTTCTTGGTGAATACCGGTGGAGTGCTTCACACTTGAGGAGCAACTGCTAAGGATCTCTGATCGTTATCTCCGAATTATTTTTAAAGGTTAGATTCGATCCCTCGAATTTTTATTCACGATTTATATGCTTTTATTTGGATTTTGTGTGTGTAAAAGTGTTTTTCCACGCCCCGCTGCATTTAAAAATCCAACAATGGTATCAGAGCATAGTTTGTATGCATATAGATCTGTGGTAAAAATTTCAGAATTTTATGTGCTTGTATGAATTAATTATAATTTTTACAAGTTATATCATGGATTAATTTTGTCTGATGAAAAATCGTTTCTCAGAATAATTTTGAATGTTGATCTGGGTTCTACAAGTGTTGTAGATCGTCTGGGTATTTTTTTCATAATTTTAGGATGTATAGATTTTTTATTATGAATTTTTGAAGTTGTAACAATTAAATTCGTAATTAATTAAATCATATATTCATATATATAAAAATTGTAAGTATGTATAAAGAATATATCTGCTGCTGTGTCTTCTGTGTTGGCTCGGATTTAAAGGCAAAACAGATGCAAAGGTACAATGTGTCAGGCACGCTGATCGAGTGGCTGTTGTCGGCTGCTGAAATAATAATAAAAAAAAAAATATAGGGGTGTAACGCATTCCGGGAATGCGTTACACACCTGTGGCGCATTCAAGGAATGCGTTACACCCTTTAATGGCTTAAAAGGGGTGTAACGCATCACCAGAATGCGTTACAGGGCTTTTAACGCGTTCCTGTAATGCGTTACAGCTTGTCTGTTGATATTAAAATTAATTTTCTGGGAGTTTCGTAACTCCGTTTTGGGCGTGCAATATACCGTTGGATTCGTTTTTCCGAGACGGATCTAATGGAGTGATCAATTTTAGTTTATATAAAAGTTTTGAACTGTTTATATTTCCATGAAGTGTTTTAAAGATATTTTTGACTGTTTTAATTGCTTTTAAATGCTTCATGTGATACATATAGATGTATAATGATTAGACTAATGTGCTAGATGATGTAACATGCCTACCTTGATGTTTATTCATGTTGATATATGTGATATATGCTTAGTTTATCATGCGATGATAGATTTAGGTGAACTTAAATAAACATAAGGCGTTTGTTAGACAACCTAGTATAGTGAAATTGTTTCATAACCTTAAGAACAATATTATGAATACAATCATGAGATTCTTGTGTTTGTGAAACACGTAATTGAATATGAATTTTCGATATGAGAGAAAGGATGATTCTGTCAACAACAGATTTCTATCTGTAAGAAAGGGTTATTAAGTGACGCCACTTGACAATGCTCCACCCGATCTGGGAATCATCTGATTATTGATTATTGATTTGAAATATTTAATTTAAAAGGAAGAATCTCTTTATAATATGATTATGATTGTAACGTAATATAATCCCTCTAAAATTAAATAATATCAAGTAGTAATTGGCCAATGACACAACGGGCTTGTGTCGGTCATAGCCTTCCAACATGGTAGAAAGTAGTTCTTATTTTTGAATCATTGTCGTTTCGTGCCACAGCCGAGGGCTTTGATTTCGAAATAAGAAATACTTGTCTATTACATAGAGATGTGTACATTGAATAAGAATCTAAAGGTCGTTACGTGCCAAAGCCGTGGGCCTTTGGGGACTGATTCAATTGTATGGAATGTTGGGTTTGACTTGAATTAGAATATTGAGTTTGTCGTGCCACAGCCGTGACTCAATTATTCAAGAGGCTAAAGTTTGATTAGGGAATAACATTAGATGTAATTGACAAAAGTTGTCTGCCTATTGAACATTACATGGCGTTTCGTGCCACAGCCGGGGTTGTGTAATGGAATGTAGGATCCCTATTCCCACTAGCATTATGAATGCTTAATTTTTCACGTAGGGGGTTGAATAAATTAGGAAAACTAGTGGGAGACACTTATGAATAAAGACCCGATTCATATAGTATTTTGAAATGAAATTGAATATTTGCTAAGTGTTGTTATGTGTTTATCATTTACAGATTTACTTTGTACGTTATGTCTTCTGCACTATCACTCAGGAGCATACTAGATGCTCACAAATTGACTGGTCCTAATTATGCTGACTGGCTTCGAAACTTGAGAATTGTTCTCAGGATTGAGAAGCTGGAATACGTGATTGACTCACCTAAGCCTACTGAACCTGCTAGCGATGCGCATAATGATGAACATGTTGTGTATCGTAAGTGGATAGATGATGCAAATGTTGCTCAACGCATCATGCTAGCTTCCATGAACATTGAGCTACAGAAGCAACATGAGCATATGGATGCTCACACTATCCTCATGCATCTACAAGATTTGTATGATGTGGCGGGGAGGACAGCTCGATATGAGATATCGAAGGAGCTGTTCGGTTGTAGGATGTCTGAGGGATCATCTGTGAATGACCATGTACTTAAGATGATCAATTTGATTGAACGTCTTGGACAACTTGGTTTTGCCATGGATGGGGAGCTGAGCCAAGACTTGGTCTTGCAATCGCTTCCGAGTTCGTTCTCGCAGTTTGTTGTGAACTTTGACATGAATAAGTTGGATGTCAGCCTGCCTGAACTCCACAACATGTTGAAGACTGCGGAATCGAATTTTCCCCCTAAGAAGAGTTCTGTTCTTCTAATTGGTGAAGGTTCCAATCCTAAAAAAAGGAAGAGGAACTCTTCCAAGAAGAAGAAAGTAGGTGAGAAAACGCCGGTTCCACCAAAAGCTGAAGACCCCAAGAGCAAAGTTGTTTGCTTTCACTGTAACAAGGTGGGGCACTGGAAGAGGAACTGCAAGGTTTACCTTGCAGAATTGAAGAAGAAGGGTAGTGAGACTACCGCTTCTAATTCAGGTATGTTCATGATAGAAGTGAATATGTCATTTCTACTTGGGTATTAGATACCGCCTTTGGTTCTCAAATCTGCAATTTGTTGCAGGGACCAAGGAGAAGTAGGACTCTTGAGGAAGAGGAGGTGATTCTACTGATGGAAATGGAGCAAGAGTTGTTGCGGAAGATGTAGAATCATTTCATTTACATAACCCTACGGGCAAGACTATTGTTTTAAATAATTGTTATTTTGTTCCCTCGATTGTGAGGAATATTATTCCCAAGTTAGACTTGGCTAGATTTTCATTTATTATTGAGAATAATGAATGTTCTATTCTTAGATATAATATTTTTTATGGACGTGGTGCTTTAAATAATGGTCTGTATATATGTGACATAATTTACTTCAGATTGAACAAACTAATAAAAGAAAAGGGATGATGAAAATCTCACTTCATAGTGGCATTGCAGTCTCCATTTAGTAGACATGGAGAGAGGACTGCAAATTTGCTAGGAATGGTACACACAGATGTATGTGGACCAATGTCTATGCAAGCCATGGGTGGATTTTCATACTTCATTACTTTCATAGATGATAGATCTGGATTCGGATATGTGTTTGATGAAACACAAGTCTGAGGCCTTTGAAAAGTTCAAAGAATATAAGTATGAAGTGGAGAAACAAACCAAACATAGTATCATAATTCTTCGATTAGATCGAGGTGGTGAATACTTGAATGGAGAGTTTCTGGATTATCTCAAAGTAAATGGTATAGTCTCCCGGTGGACTCCTCCAGATTGGTATCTGAAAGGAGAAATCGAACTTTGTTAGACATAGTTCGGTCCATGATGAGCTATGCAAATCTTCCAGTATTCCTATGGGGTTATGCATTGGAAACCTCAGCATATTTACTGAATAAGGTGCCTTCCAAATCTGTTCCTCAAACTTCATATGAGATATGGAAAGTAAGGAAACCGAGTCTTAAACACGTTAAGATTTGGGGATGTCCAGCTTGTGTCAAGTAAGTTGACCCAGATAAGCTGGAATATCGATCCGTAAAATGTAGTTTTGTGGGATATCCTAAAGAGACTTTAGGGTATTACTTTTGCACCGATCATCGGGTGTTTATCTCCAGACATGCTACCTTCTTGGAAAAGGAGTTTATCCTTGAAGGAAACAGTGGGAGCAAAATTGAACTTAATGAAGTTCAAGAAGCACAAACTACTATAGATCGAGTGGAAACACCTGTTCTGACTGAACAACCTTTTATGGAACAGCCCATTCATAGGTCAGGGAGAGTGTCTCGCCAACCTGAGAGGTAATATGGCCTTGTCATTGAGAATGACAATGAGTTGTCGATCATTGTTGATGACGACCCTGTGACCTATAATGAGGCTATGAGTAGTGTTGACTCAGAGAAATGGCATGGTGCCATAAAATCCAGAATGGAATCTATGTATACGGTATACAAAAGATAGATTATAGCAGATGGCCAGGTGGAGACCTCTAAGGCCAGGCTTTTGGGAAAAGGATTCAAACAAAGGCAATGGATTGACTTTGATGAAACCTTTTACCTGTAGCCCTGTTAAAATCAGTTCGGATTTTGCTTGCGATTAATGTGGTTTAAAGCAAGCTTCTCAAAAGATGGAACATTCGTTTTGATGAGACAATCAAAGAGTTTGATTTTATCAAAAACGTAGATGAACCATGCGTCTACAAAAGGGTTAGTGGGAGCGCAGTAACATTTCTTATATTGTATTGAATTAGAGTTGACACACATAACAACATAGCAGACCCACTCACAAAGCTACTTTATGAAAGTCACTTTGATCGTCATAAAGACAAGATGGGTATTAGATACCAGTGTGATTGGCTTTAGTACAAGTGGGAGATTGAAAGGAATATGTCCTAAGTCCAATCATGTATGAGGATTTAGGAATAACTTTTATGTAATCTATTTTGATTTCATTGATATTAATAAAGACTTGTTTTGTTTTTATTACGGGCTTTATCTATTTAAGTGTTTAAATAAGATATACCATAGTTTAGAGTAAAGCTTTTTATGAATTATGATGAGATCATAATAGTGAGACCTAAAAAGATGATAACTCTAAACTTAAATAGTTCCTGGTCGTAGGATTACTAACTGGTAATTAATAATCCGCAAAGATCGGTACATACTATGCTTGCTTCATTATGAAGGATGTCTGTTCTCATAGACATTTGTGTGGTGACACTATAGCTAGTATGTAGGTGCTTATTATAGAATAAGTTCACTGAACATGACTCGCCCAGCTGAACAACTGATGGAGTTCACTCACGTGTCAGCAGTTGTTCGCTTAGTGATAGTTGTACAAGTATCCTTTGACTTGAGGTCATCATAGTCATCTTGTGTACACTGAACTATGCTTTGGTTTAGTT
Organism: Apium graveolens; assembly: GCF_009905375.1. Classification (NCBI taxonomy): domain Eukaryota; kingdom Viridiplantae; phylum Streptophyta; class Magnoliopsida; order Apiales; family Apiaceae; genus Apium; species Apium graveolens. The sequence goes on from NC_133657.1 coordinate 87,898,141, forward strand.
CTTAGTCTCCAGGGACAATTATTAGGGATCTTCTGGGTATAGGAATTTGTACACGAAGATAGTGTATGATCAATACAGGATCTACCCCTTCCAGTGAAGGAAGCGAATGTTCAAGGCTGATCCACTTATGCTAGTTCAGGAATCTCTGGCCAGAGTGAATGAAATTAGAAAGGAGTTTCTAATTTGCATAGAACTACGCATAGTAAATGGTAAGCAAAGTGATTGAATTAGATAGGCTTGACACGAGATCCATGCCTTGTATTTAATCGGGACATTGTAGGGTAGAAGGAGTTTATTGTACGGTAACTATTCACTGACAGGTTCTTAGTATTCTAAGCAGTGAATTCATATTATCCGGATAGTCGCGATATGTTGAGAAGCATCACTCACGATGTAGAATAAATGTGATTAATTAATTAATAATATTTAATAAATTAGAGAATTTATATAAATAATGATAAAATAGTTTTATTATTATTTATTTCTACTACCGGCTTAATATTGAACCTACAGGGTCACACCATAAAAAGAGAATGATTTATTGATGGAGGAATTAATTAATAATGGCTAATAATTATTTATTTGTGAAATAAATAATTAATTGGTAAATTTAATAATTGATTAAATGAGATTTAATTGATTATAAATTAATTAAGAAAAGTTCTTAATATTATTAATTAAGGATTTAATTTTTGGAAATTAAATCAAGAGAGAGAATTATTTCTAAAGTGTTTAGAAAAAGGATTAATGATTAAAAGGTGTTTTAATTATTAATGAGAATAATAAATGGGATAATAATAATAATATTTATGGGAAAATTTTAGCTGAAAATTTTGCCTATAAATACACTATTATAGACCCTATTTTTATTCTAACCCCAGAAACCCAAAAGTTTCAGAAAACCAAATTCTCTCCACCTCCTCCTCCTCCTAAAAGTCGTTTTCTTGGTGGATACCGGTGGAGTGCTTCACACTTGAGGAGCAACTGCTAAGGATCTTTGATCGTTATCTCCGAATTATTTTTAAAGGTTAGATTCGATCCCTCGAATTTTTATTCACGATTTATATGCTTTTATTTGGATTTTGTGTGTGTAAAAGTGTTTTTCCACGCCCCGCTACGTTTAAAAATCCAACAGATTGTTCGGATGCTGCCATCCCTGACGAATTTATTTTCCTCCAGAGTATCATTATTTGACCCGCGCGGGGCTCGCCTTTCTTCTTCCTTTGCTCTGTCATCCTTGTGCTTCCTTACTTCCTTGACTACCCATTCACCAAGGTATCCTTCCTTGATAAGCGCTTCGATTTCATCTTTTAAATGTCGACACTCATGCGTATTATGTCCAGATGATTCATGGTATTCGCAATACTTTTTCTTGTCTTTGCTTTGCCATGATGATAAAGCTTCAGGTTTTCTAAATAGCCCTCTAATTTTGTTTACTTCGAAGATATGCTCGATAGATACGACCAAAGGCGTGTACCGGCTTGTTCTGTAGTCATACTTTGAGGGAGGACTCCATCCCCTCCTCGTGCTCGCGGTATTCACCCGGTCTGGGCTTCGACTGCCTCTTCTGTACCTTGGGCTTGGAGACCTATCTCTCTTCCTTGCTTTGTTTCTCTGACTTGCCTGTGAAGTCGGTTGCACCTCTGCCAGAGATTTTTCTATAGCTTTAAACGATTCTGCCAAAGCAAAGACATCTGCTAGAGTAGTCGGGTCTTTCCCTTGTAAGTGCTTCCAAAAATCCGAGCCAACCCTTAATCCTGCGATCAAGAAGCTTTTCAGGGCTTCTTCTGATGCTCCCCTCACGCTGGTAGATTCAGCGTTGAACCTTTTGAAGTACGATGTCAAGCTTTCATTTTCCCTTTGCCTAACATTGGCAAGAGTTGTGACAGAGGGCGCGTATCTTACCGCGGCTTGGAACTTGGTAAAGAACAGAGTTTTCATCTGATCCCAGGAAGTGATCACTCTTGGCCCGAGCTTTTGAAATCACTGCTGGGCACTTCCTCTAAAGGTTTCCGCCAAGAGATGGCATCGAGCCAAGTCCGGGACTTGGTACACATCCATCTCTATATTAAAATGACCCAGGAATTCCGTCGGATCTGAGTTTCCGTGGAAACGGAGATCGCTAGTAGTGTTGCGATACCCGACCGGCAACTGTGCCTCTCTTACCGCCACCGAGAATGGGGACGGGATTTCAGCTTTGGTCGTCACTCTGTCTTCCAGGTGGTTAAGTAGCCTTTTTAGATCTCCCACATTGAAAGTTCCCACACCTGGGATGGTCTGCATTTGAGGCTGCGGACCTTGGGGTTGTAATGGAGGTACCTCTACTTGATTCCCCCCTAGAGGGACTTGCTGCTGGTTCGTGTTCTGGGTGTCTTCGGGTATCACAATTACTTCGGGGTTCCGACCTTGATTTCTTCCTTGATTTTCTTCTTAACCCTGGCCGCGGCCTCGAGCCGTACCGCGATCATAGTTTTCCACATCTCTGTGATCATCATTTTCCGCATAGTCATAGTTGTCTGCTTGGGTATTCCAGTGGGAATCAAGGTGACCGCGGTAATTATCGCGACGGTATCCCTCTAAGTATCTACCTCGTCCTCCACCTCTTCCCCTCCATTGAGGCCTTCTCGATCATCGTTTCCATACCCACGACCATATCGATCCAGCGATCTGCGGGGAGGAGCTCTCTCATGATCGAGGTGCCGCTCCCGATTTTCCTGGGAATTCAGGGGCACACGCGTTGTATCATGGGGTGTCACATCTCCACGATCAGCTTCTTTCTGCCATTCAAGCAACAACATTCTTAAATCATCATCGCCCAAGCGGATCCCCAAGCGGTTTTTCAAAGCTGCGAAGCCCCGTTGCTGATTCTCCGGCATCGACTCCGCCTGTCGGCGTTCCTCGAGACTACGCCCAGACCGGTGCGGATGGGTGGTTCCCTGGTTATCCGCCCGTAGAATTTCCCGACCATCAACATCTTCTTCCACTAGCTCGATGATTGGGGACGTGTCATTGGAACAGTCCAGGCGCCGCGGGGTTATCGTCACACGCTCTCCTCCGGTGCGGCCGTGGCCGGCTGAGGCATCCCTGTCAGTCATGGATGCTTTTCCAGGTGCATGAGTTGCACGGCTGCGGCGAAGACCCCTCCTGGTCTTGCGTCGCTCCACGGTGCTCAACCTTGAATCGAAACCATTCAAAGCATCACCCATGCGATACAGTTGTTCCAACAAGTCGGCGTTGCTGATGAGCACAGGCGGCTGCCCCCCAACGTCCGGCGTAGAACGATCAGTCATTGGCGGAACGCAGGGTTCATGTTCATAGCCGTGATCAGAATCTTCCTCAAAACTTTCATCATAAAAACTTCCATCACGACATTGAGACATCCTTCCTCCCAGATGCAGATCTTGATTAGCCCCTCCTTCTAGCGCCAATTTATTGACGGAGGAATTTGGGAGCAACAAAACTTGAGGTTCGTAGCCGGAAACAAGATCTCGTCGGAAACGTGAACAGTAATCGGTGGATCCGATGAACAGTATTCGTCGGAAAAGATGAACAATGTTTGGTGGTGGTGATTATTGGGGGCTGAGATTGCTTAGGGTTAGTGGTGGCTCCTTTGCGCTCTCGCTTCTGACCCCTTACAATTTGCCTACGTACCCCTATTTATAGGGGATCAAGCCCATGTAGTTCTTGGGGAACAAGAAACCTAATGGGTTTAGATTTCTTATCCCGAGGCCCAGTAGGAAACCCACCGGAAACCGTCTTCTACTAGCTTTAGGAATGTCCGCCGATGAGGCCCAACCACAAAGGCCCAAGGCTCGTCCTCGGCTTCGAGACTTCACGGATGAGGCATCTCCCTGGCCAAGGATAACCCTCCGCTGCCAGCTGTTTCTCTAGTCCGCGGACGCAGGTATAGCCATGGTTCACCCCAAATATTGGACGCATCCTTGTCCCCCGATAAGGAGCCCCTACCAGATTGCAGGACAAGTGATCCCAAGCTTTTGGGTGCAAAGTGTAGGATACTCTGTAGTCTCCCAACGAGGACACCCGTTGACTACAGAGACAGAGCTCCCAAAGCACACATCAGATTTCACCCCACATCCCCAATGAGGACACCCATTGACTACAGGAGGAGGCCTTCAGTCCAGGCATACCCCTGGAGGTATGTTACCACAGACACCGCCTTTCATGTAGACGTGCTATAGGAAGGAGTTCTTCAATAGAGTATCTGCATCAAATAGGTTAGTAATAATAATCTCCATCTTCCTTGAATCTTCCAAAGAGCCCGTCCAAGCAATCATGTTGAAGTCTTCACAAGGTCTTTTGATCCTTTAGGGCGCGCCCTAAAGCTTATCATAAGAGGAGATTCGATTAGGAAATTCCCCACATTTTCTTAGTAAATGGGCGCGCCTTCCCCCTATGCTGAGGGCGCGCCCCTTTATGTATGGGGTCAAGCAACAACTCCATCAAAACACAGGGCGTGTCTTTCATCACACAGGGCGCGCCTATTTTCCTTCCGCAGGGCAAATTATCTTACCTGTTTCGTAATTTTAGGCATTTCTTCCTCAATTTTAACTATTTTATCAATTTTAATCTCAATATTGTTTATACCAATTTTTGGGCTTAACACTACTTTATTCCCATGTTTTGTTTGATCCGTAATGCTTTACTCAGATGGCGCTTCAATGCTTTGTTATAATGGAGCTGGCTACCTCTACCAAACAACTTTCAGAAAGAAGCCATAAGGCCAAACAGAGGACAGCTACTTTGGTTTACTTTCTTCTGGCTGCTTGTTAAGGGAACTTACTGCAGTTTGCGGAGTAGGTGGTGGAGTTAAAACAGGGCATTATCGACTGTGTCCAGAGAGATGTAACAACATTTGTTACTGGAATGTGCAGCTGTTGGTAAGTAAGCAGACAACACATGAAGCAACTTAGGAGGAAGCGAATACCAAGGATTGCATAAATGAGGACAGGCAAACAACGCAAAAACAAGGTGAAGAAAAAGAATTAGCTTCTTTTTATATACAATTCTTTAGGAGAATTAGCTATATTAGAATCAAGGAGACAAGAGCCCTTGCGGTAATTGACTTATTTTGGCATACGGTTATAAACTCAAACAACGAGACAACAAAGAGAAATTTTTATTTCAGGTAGAACTGGTATGATGATCTTACCATTATTACACGCTTAGTATAACCAAAGCTTGTAAAGCAAAGCTTACGAGCTTTATAGTAGCAACAATATTTGCACATCCATTCACATACTTAATTAGTACTTGACACCTACAAAAAATATACATTTACAATGTTAGCAAATTACACACACACAAACAAGTTGAATAATAGAATATATACTTACTTCCACACTTGAAGTGACGAGGAATCTTTCTACCGCAACTCTTAACGAGACGTAAAGCACGGTTGACATCAATCTGAGCAGCCACCTTGGGAGTAATAGCAGGGCAAATACACTCAGCACGCCCAGCTCTGACTCGCTGACAACATGCTTCCGAAGGCTTCTTCCCGTTCATATATGCAGACGTGCATGCTTTAGCCCCCTGCCTCAACTCCTCCTTGCACTGATCACTTGAACTACTCTTTTTTGCATTCACTGCTTTCATTTCCCAGTTCCCTAACACCATTAAGCTCAACACCGCCATCAAAATCCATAACTTAAATACATTATTTATACACCCCATACTTTCAGATATACAAGTGATTATTTAGAATGTGTACATATTTGCAATTCATCAATGGCTACAAATATATATATAGCAGTAGGAATATGATGATTTGGGAACCAACCCTTTCAGGGTACACCGTTTGTTTATATTTGACTATTTTCTACTTGTATTAAGAGTATAATAATGTGTGCTTGTAGTCGGCCAATGATATGGCAATGTTTGGGTACCAGTACTAAAATGTTGTTGTTTAGGCTTGGCAGCTATAAAATACTTTTTTTATCCTATAAATTCTATCTGGACACAAAATCTAATTTAAGAAAAAGTATTTTACTAAGTATATGTTTTACACAGTATTTGAAACGATTTTCAGAACCATTCTTAGACGCTCTGACATTTCTCAACAAAAAAAATAAATAAGAAAAGGCAAAATAATTCCCGCAAAGTATTTTCAAACATTAGCAGACATTCCAAGTAGAATGTTCCAAGATTGGGCAGGAACATGTGTATGTCTGGTGTTGTGCCAAAACTTTAATGAATTGTAAATATTTCGAAGCCAAATTAGAAAAATGTTAAGTTAATTACATTAAATTTTGTTTCGGTTCAAAAAACATATTTAATTATCAGAATCAAGTTATATATATATTATTGAAATTACCAGGTCAAAAAATACGACTGCATGCGACAAATTTCCTATATTAAATTATTCTAATTGTATCCTTATATGCATTTCAATATATTATTGTAATAATTTATGCATAATTTATATTATATGCAATTCTAAAAGTTATAAAAATTAAAATTTAATAAACTTGAGAAAATTAATTACTATAGATCACAAGATATAATATATCGTTAGCATTCTATTATTAAATAATTGTGAAAAATGCCATCGCCCTCGCCCTTGTGAGCATTCCCCTCCGTCCTAAGTACCAAGAATTCGTACTAATTTCTCCCGTTAGTTAATTTTTATTTTTATATATATAATAATTTATATTGGATATTGGCTCAAATATCATTATTTGAGGAGAATAATCTCAGATGTTATTTTTGAAAATTTTGAATTTAAATCTCATTTCAAAGCGGAATCCCGTGTTATATTTTTTTTATACATCAAAAACGATGTTCTGTATCCTGTTTTGATTTTTTTTGCAAATGGAAAAACGCAAGTTGAAGTGTGGTTTTGATGCAAAACTCAAAATGGACTAACGTTTTCCCTTTTTATTTTTTATTTTACAGTAAAGTCGTGTATTTACACTTAGGTTATCACAACACTTGAGATACTCCTATTCAAAAATCACCATTTGAAATACTAAAATCCTATAACACTTACACGTTACCCATTTCTGTCAATTTTATTTAAATCCTTAGTTATAAGGATATTTCAGTAACATTGCTAGATATTTTAAATACGCTCTTTTTTTCCATTTTTTCACAACAAGATGTGTTTAGTGATTTTTTTTCGGTAGGATTACACAATAACCTGCAACTCACGTGAATTAAAATAAATCACATTTAAGTAACATGTTAATTTAAGATTTTATAATCTTTTTTGTACAGTGTCAACTCATTCAGCCGTATATTCTTCCCCACCATATTTAATTTCTTATACATATTAATTTACTTCGCACGATTTCATTCCACCATGACAATCACAACAATGAAGTTTAGATTTAAAGGTGTTGTTACAACTTTTATTTAACTGGTTTTCACCCAATTTACGAACACATTGGATCCATGTTTCTCAAAGGACCCAAGGCAAGCATCAATGCAATCCTTGCGTTCTCCAACCATTCCAAAGCTGCAAAAAAATGAAGTGAAGAAAACAGGAATAAGTAGCCTATAGCTGAATATTGAAATTAGGATTAATAGAGAAAGACGGGAGAGGAATCCCGCGTTTAAAGCGCCTGCGGATTTTAGGCCACCGAAGTTGTATAAGAAGTTGGGGATTCCGATGAGGGAGTATCCGGAGTATGCAGGGTATAATTTTATTGGGCCGAGAGGGAATACGCATAAGAGGATGGAGAAGGAGTGCAGATTGTGATTAGAGGGAAATGGAGTGTCAAGGAAGGGAGGTTTGGGCAGAAGAGGGCTTTGAAATTTGATGAGTTATAGAACCCAACCCTTGGAATGACTGAAATACCCCTGCTTCAACTAACAGAGTTACACAAAATTGTCAGGATTTTAATATTTCAAATGTGAGTATCTCAGATGATAAGTGTACACATTTTGGTCAACCCGACCAATCCAAACCGACTCGACCCTATTTCGGCTAAATCAAACTGATTTTTTTCAATCCGATATATATTTGGGTTGAAAAAATGTCAATCCGATTTAATTGGGTTGGATATGGTTTTCAATAATTTTAAACTAATCCAACCCAACCCGATTAAAAAATAAAATATATGTACATGCTAATAAGTTAATCCAAAAATTATATTTAGGCCTATTACATAGATTCATTTATCTGTAACTCTAAATGTAACTTATAACCTCCGTGTTCATAGTTCATTTCGTAACAACAATAGATGTTTGATTAATGTTATGTTTTTGCATTTATAATTCATTCTAATATTTAAAGCGTAAGCAATATTATTAGTCCTTTTGGTGTCAAAAATTAGATGCTTAAGAATATTTAATATGGAGGATTGTAATATTGTTTTGAACTATTTTCAAGTGTTTTTAACTTTGAAACCTTATGTTTATTATACTTTTTTATATTAATTTTGTAATTTAATAAACCGAATCAAATCGAAGTATACAAATTGGTTTGAGTTACAAATTTAAACGGTTTGGGTTGAGTTGAAATTTTGAAAACCCGAATTAATTGAGTTGGGTTGTTAAATTCTCCCAACCCGCCCAACCCGATCCGTGTACACCCTAAATGTAAGTACACAAAGTGCACTTTACTCTTTATTTTTTTACTCAAAATACTAGATAATATTATATTTTTAAGTTTAACACATTAATTTAAGCAGTGTTTTCTTTGTATTATATTTGTATTATATTATTTTTTAAAACTCAAATCAGGAATTGATATACCCTAAAATATTAAAAACGTATAAGAATTAGACTTTGGTTGCTAGGGCCTAAAAGGCCTAAAACCTAGATTAAATTAGTGTTTAGACTCCTAAACCCTACATGCAGGCCCTAAACCCTAAATAAAGGCCCTAAATTCTAAATCGGTGTGTCTTATATTAATTTATTTTTTAATATTTCTAAAATTTTAAAAGGGATTGTTGAATCCTAAAATGTTAAAAAAAATTAAATTAGGGCCCACTTTTTAATTTTAGGTTCAGCAATTCTCAATTTAAAATTTAAAAATATTAAAATATTTATATATATGAATAAAATACGAACAAAATATTCTTTAAAGTAGCGTTTTAAACTTAAAAACACAACATTAACTAGCATTTAGAAAAATAAAAAGAAAAAAGAAAAACATGTAAAACGGGACTCAAAGTAGCGTTAATCCTACCAAACACTAACTCAACTTGCGCTTTGCCTTATTCAAGCAAAAAAGTAACAAAACTCAAATTTAAGTAACGTCTTGGTTTAGCAAGACATGAGTTAAAGTTGGGCTTTCAATTTTTCTTTTTTAAAAAAACGAAATACAGAACAACATTTTTTATGATTAGGAAAAACATAAAACTGAGACTTAATTTAAATTGATATTTGAGACTATTTTTTTAGAAAATAATATATAAAATTATTCTCCACAAATGATGACATTTGATGTTTTTTTCATCCACATTTAGCAATTCTTTTGTCATGATGTTGATGCGGACGGGCAGGGGCTCCCATGAGAGTGTTTCTTTCTTTTTCTTTTGCCAAAATTTGCTTGCAATATTAAGTGAAATTTATTATCTAACCCAAGGTCAAAGACAAGTTGTATAGGGATTTAGAGAGTAAATCTAAATACCTGAAAAAAACATCAACAAAAAGTGAATATCCATATGATACAAATCTTTTCAAATATCCGACCTCCAATCTAGTCTCTTTTGACACCTACCAATATCGGTAATGACACTTATGCTGTGTTTCCGAATTTATGGTAGAAAAAAAAATAGAAAATAATCAATTTTCCTTTTCTTCCTAATCTTTCCAAAAGTGTAAAGAAGATTTTAGAGACAAAAATATAGAAAAACTTCTTCTCAAATCTGCAGTTTTCTTTTCCTTTCTTTCATAAAGTTATTCGTAAACAAGCTGAATAAATGTATTCTTTACATTTCTTTTCTTTTCTCTCCAAAAAAAGTTTCTGAAACACAGCATTACAAACACAAAACACCAGAAACGAAATTAATCAAATGTCTTAATGATGAAATTTTACTTTATATTTTAAAAGTAACATTTTTTTTTAAAAAAACTTCTCATTAATTACTTGAATCAAACATGAGGGTCTAGAACAATAAGGCTGGACCATATTGAAAATGTTTTAGCAATTCAGCAAGTAAGGCCCGGTCCGACATAATTTAAAGGAAAAACGACGTATGATTCAAAATTAGAAGACCCCAAAATTTGAAAATTCTTTAAATAATGTTGAGAAAATTTTCAAATTAACAAGTGAGAAACGATTTTTTTTTTTTTTTTACAATATATGACACAATCACTTTAGTCTTCACTCTTCTTCGGTCATTTGTATCACATTAAATCCACATTAAATCCACCCACGCTCACAACTCTGGCCTTCTCCCATTTTTCAGTTTCTTTCTCAAGTGATTTATCCTCAAAATTTTCTTCATTACTCTGCCAATCATTAAATCTAAATACTCATTGTTACGAGAGAAATTGATTATAATACCCCACAATAATCGTATTTGAATAACTGAATTACCCTTGGTTTTCGGGTAATTATGTGGCTGCTACAGCTGCTGAACAGAGGTTCAACTGCAGAAATAAAGCTGCAATTTTGTATGATTAATGAACTGAATCAGCAAATATCCAGGTAAAATGACTGAGAAATACCTTCTCAATTCCGGCCAAATGTATTTGAAAAATAATCACAATGGTTACATGTGCCGATATGTATAGAAAGTGAATATTCAGACCTCTTTGCCAATTGCCTACATACCCTATATATATGAATCAAGTTCAACGTAGTTCTCTATCGTTGGACTTAATTCCTTGGCCAATAATTCACGTTTATGATAAGCCAAACCAGTTCCCATAGCCGTTCCAACTCTTTTCAAGTGAAGTTCTAGTGCCCAGGTGCGGCTGAACACTTTGAAACCTATTTTAATTCATAACCGAGACATATTTTTCATTAAAGCATGTATTTATCCTTTAATTATTAGTGGTTATCACGTTTTATGATGATAAAATCCCGTTAAAAGTTCATTCCATGAAAATAGGAATTGTTCTCCTTCATTCTAGGAGATACAATCCTAATAGAACACCAACTCTGCTACCAGAGGTACGCTGATGCTTCTGCATCATCACCTCACTATCATTTCCAGCCATACAAGTGCTTCCATCACCTCACCAGTCCATTAAGGACTTATTCCTGATGCATTCCATCACCTTCCATAACCACATAGACCTGCCAACAACTAGCTGTACCTTCTGGTTAGCTACTGTTTTACTAAGAGCCCTGCACCTTAGTGCAGGTACCTCCAAAACCATGAACCTTTGGACCAAATCTCTACCAAAATACATCCTAGATCATGCCAATGAAGCCCAATCCTTTTATGCGCCTTAAATCTAGCCCATGCAAGATTTTGAGCACAACAACTACCACCAATTCCTTGCAGTATTGAATACAAAAGGAACCGGAATGGCCTTTTAACTAATAATACATCTGTTCAATTCCTTGGGGCTCCTACTTATCAAATATACCTTCAAATATTTACGTAAATAGACTTACGTTTAACCATAAACCTAATGATAACCCTCACAATCCTATTACTTACCTTCTTAGAGCTCCTGCTCCAAGAAATATCATATCTATTTCCCTATAATTTCCCAGGTCAGTTACTTCTATACAGGACCTTTATATTTTAAGCTTCTAACTCCCATGTGAAGCTCTATTCATCCCCATACATTTTTCGCTGGCTAATGACTCTTCTGAATGGGGTTCAGCTAGTCTTGCAAATTTTTTACTATCCGTAAACTACGGTAATAATAGTTTTTTTATACACGATATTTACTTTGCTAAAGCATAATTGTCACACCCCAACCTAGGTACAGCTTTTAAGTATTTCTTTTTAGAGCTCCAGTTCCAAAATTAAATCTTCATACCCTCATATGAAGAGATTAATATTCAATCGAGAACCTAAGCGACTATTTATACTCTACCTAACCTATTTCTTAGAGCTCTTGCTCCAAAAATGAACCTGCACATGCCTATTCTCACAACTTTTGGCTTACTTATTATTACTATTTTAAAAATCGATTATGAGGTTCATTATCCAAAACCCATAAATAATTTAAAATTTGAATTCTGAAGGAATTTATTCTCCAGAATTCAAAATAATTCAAAGCTCACGGTGATTTTCTCCATTCTCCTTGAACCACGTAATTAGGTGCATCCCTCCAGTCTATCCATCATCCACTAAGAAGCCGTCACGTGTCAACCAACCCTTTGGTTTTCTGTACTTATATAAATAAGAACCCTTCACTTCCTTCTTTTTTTATCTCTCGCAAGCTACAAGCATACACACAACCTTTTATCTCGCCGTTGTTTCAAGATTCCACGGTGGTGTAGATCTCGGTGACCCATCCTCCTTTAATCTACTCTCCGACCCCGATCGTCAAATCAAGGTAAAGATTACTTTTTTTTTTGTACTTCACCAAAACCCTCTTACATGCTCCCCTAATTTCAAACCATTACATGCATATACAAATCTTGGGGCTCACATACATGCATATATGTACTTTGATGTTATTTATAGCTTTAATTTGTACTGTTATACTTAGTAGCATTACCATGCCATATTTTTGTATGTGTCACACCAAGATCTGTATAATCAACATAGTGATTGGAACCACATTGTACTAGTGATACATTTTGTCCCTTCAACTTCACATACACACATATTCAACCTAACACACCTTGCTTATGCTTATATGTGCACATATATTGATTATCTTGACCTCTGTGTAGTTACATGCCTTAGGCCCATTTAAGAACTCTATTATATTTTTATTTGAGTGTCTGGATGTCATTTTTTGTGTTTCCCATATCCGAGCTGTAGTCATGCATTCAGACCTCTCATATTTCCCTTATGCTTTAGATGCGTACAGAAACCTGGACATGGTTATGCCATCTTTCCTAGAGGTTCATACAGAAGCTTCTTGTGATCTACATGTTATCCCATTAACCTGTTTGTCTAATTGTCTAGCTGAACCTTCTCATGGCCCTAGATGACCCCTCCATAGGCCCCTGAATTATAAACTCCCCTTTTGACCTAACATGTCTTGTGATGAGATTCCATATCCTCTTCACCCATCTTCGTACCTTGGGTATCCATGCCCCTTTTACTTTTCATGGGAATCATTCTGCGGCAGGCTCATCCTACTTCACATTTTTGCAGATCAAGTAGATCTACCACCGCCAGATCCCACCAGCCCATAGTGAGAGAAGCTTCTCCAGTCAATCTGTCCGACATCAGCTCAATACCAACTACTCCATGTAAAACTGTCAATTCTAGGACTCGATCCAAAGTCAAAGTAGTCAATCCTGAGCGCGCCATAATTATAACTAGACTTTCACCCTCTCCATCCCCACTAGGAGAGACGGACCTTAACCACCTGAACTATACCACCTCTGAAGAGAATGAGAGCAACCAACCCATAGCTACCGAACCTAAACCTTATTTATGAGAATATTGACACTTCCATGAATGGCATAAAGTTGGCCAACCTTTTATCTTCCTTTCAGCCTGGATGCCACCCAGTCATACCTTCCAAAAATGAGCGTTGTCATAGGTTTAACAACTTTGGTCCTGAGCAAGCCGTACCCGATGCTGTCTTGTCAGTTCATCACTTTAGAACAGGATTGTCCATACCCCTACACCTCTTCATAGTTAAAGTCCTTGAGAGATATGACCTTGCCCCCTTTTAGCTTACCCCATACTCCTTTCATATGACAATATGTATGTACATCTTATATCACACGGAATTTGACGTCAAGCTTACTGCTGAGGAACTTAAATACTTCTATCAGCTGAAGCCGTCAGGTATAGGTTCTGGGAGTTTTTACTTAGCCGGTTGAGGTTTTCATGAGGGTAAGTGTATAGGTGGAAATTAAAAAGGTATGTTTGGATGGCAGAATTTTTTTTATATTGCTATGGTTGTCCTGTATACAAGAAAGACTTTAACTTGAGCCCCAATAAGTCTCACGTATCTTAAACACTTTCTTTACGCTATCATGTTACACCCATCCTTTAATTGACTTAACTGCACATTTCATACTCGTAGATACCCTAGCCATGACTCCCTTGAGAGGTGAGAAACTGAGGCAGGCCAAGCGCGCCCTTGTTCTTTCTGTCAATTTAGGAGATGGAACTAGTTTGTTGATAGATGATAACCTAAAAGATTATGAGTTTGCTGCCAAGGAAGGTTTAACCGAAGTAGCTGATACCTATCAAATGATAGGTTCACGCATAAACCTCCATATTCTCTTTATTTTTCTTTTATGCTCATTTATATTCCTGCATCCATCTGCCATATATATCATTTTAAGTTCTCTTTATGCTTCTTTGTGCAGAAATGGTCTCCGGAGTTTTCGCTGGTATCAAACAAATATTTAAGTATGAAGACAGTTATCCTAACGAAGAGAATGTTGGTCCCATCGAATTTCCCCCCATTTCAAGGATTCCTCACTCCTCCTCAACCATGGAAAATCTGGTATTTCCTCAAAGAGTAAGCTTTTCATGACCGCACCTGATCAAGTAAGAGCTTCAATTTCCAAGTCCGGAAAGAGGTTGGGAAGTGGTACCATTATTGAGAGCACTGGAAAGTTTCAGCTATTTACAGAGATGCTCAAGAGCCTGGTTTCTGAGGAGACAATTGCCCAATGGGGCAAGTTGAAAGTGGGAGAAGCCACACCTCTGATTACCCTTACGAATGCCCAAAATATGTACCTACAACTGAAATATGGAGAGCGGATCACTGAAGCTACCCGTGTGGACCAAAAGCTTGTAGAGGAGGTTAAAGAACTAAAAGCTTCTTTGAAGACTAGGGATGATGAGAGGAGAAAAGCTGCCGAGATGCTTCGTAAGTTAAAGGCGTCTAAAGCTAAGTTTTAAAGGAAAATAAGCAGATGATCAACACTATTATCACCCTTGAGAAAGAAACAGAGGAGGAGACAGTCGAGATGGCAAGGAAAGCCCATGAGCTCGAGCTAAAAGTTTCAAAGCTTCAATCAGTTGCATACAACCATAAAGCTGTGCTTTCTGAGGCTACAAAAGCAAAGTACAAAGCTGGATAGAAAAATGGTGTCAAGGACTTCATGAAAACAACCATTGATATGTTCCCTGACTTGGATTGGTCCAAACTTGGAGAAGATGCTGCTAAGGAGGCTGAGAAGATAAAAGCAGAGAAGACAGCTGAAGCTGCAAAGGTGATTCCAATCGAGTCCATAGCTCCTGACATGGCACACAAAGCTTCACTCCCACTTGACCAGGCCGAGGTGCGTGCAGACAATCCTCCTGCCAACGAAACTACTATCGACGCCATCGCTGAGATGACCATTGATGCCACAACTACTCCTTGACTCCTTATGATTAAGTATCCCTTTTTTTAAAACCTTTTTAAGTGATCTCTCGAACTTTAATGGTGCTATCAAGACTATGATAATTTTTCTGGATGAGGGTTTGGGCTCCTCAGAAAGCTACACAAGTTGTACTTCTACTTAACTCCCCCTTCCCCATACTTTTATCTATTTTTGTATTGTACTCTGGTTTTATATGTTCTATTACTTGTTCCAATTATTGCAAAGGTAGGTAATATGCATAAGTGGCTTATGACCCATATGATTAGAACCTCAAGCGTAAACTTGCAATTCCTCAAATCTTATTCAAAGACTTATGTTACACATATCTAGGTTTTAATTCATCTAGGACCTAGGACTTAATTCATCTATCTTTTTATTACTTTCAACTTTGTAATTCTTAGAAATAGCCAGTAGCTCTACTAAGGTTTTTAAGCACTTATTTGACTCTTCAATCTCACCATTCCTTTTTTAATATTTAATGACCTCTACCTGCATTACTGGTTTTAGTAAGTAAAAACAAACTTAAATCCTAAAATAGCCTTTAACACCTTACAACACTTATTTTCTTACTTTAGGACATTTTATTGTACCAATGAATGCCAAAAGATTACTTTACCCTAGCACTATTACTTCTTACTTAAAATTAAGCTAGTTCAAGCTTCCTACAATCGCATCTACCCCCAAGTTATATAGGTTCTAATAAGACACTGATTCTTAATACGTCTAGGGACCTTTACCTCTAGGCACCCGCACCTAAACCTTATTAGACTAGCTTCTAACATAACTTTGATTTTTATTATACTAATTTCCATATGACTTTATTATTCTTAATCGATTTATTTTATATATTTTTAAATCAACGTACTTGATATATTTTTTATGCTCACTTTAAACACGAATACACATCTCAGTTTTCTCATGCTTACAAGGTTAACATTTTTCTAAAGTCATAACTTCCTTATAGGAATTTAAATCTGTAAATTGATTATGCTGAAACATCTACACTAACAGATCTTTCACCAAGCTATCATCGCTTTACTATTATTTCTTAACTCTTAATTATTGTTACAAATCTAAGTTAATATAGAATGTTAATAAAAAACTTTTTACTCTAAGGTACAGGTGCACACCTGCGCCTTTATTCCTTTAAAAAAAAACTGTTATTATGTTAACTTGCAATTTCGCTCTCAACTCTATGCCTAACTTTCACTCTATATAAGAATAATCTTTTCGGATTTAACAATAAATATCATTGATAGGGATAAATAAATTATGCTTGTATAATTAAATACTGCATTTATTGTACAAGCTGTGGGCTGCTAGGCCCAATAAAAAGATATATCATACTCAGACCAGAAAGGTTAAGCCTGATGGACCAGATCAGGCCTGATGGAATAAAAAAGGCCCAAAAGCCCAGATTATTAATTAATTTCGTAATTAATTAATAAGGGAAAAATCAGATATTGGGAAGAGTCCCGATAAGGATATAAATCCTTAGAGATTAGCCTCAAGGGGACCTAAAAGGATAAGGAGTCAGTTTCCTACTATCTAGGACTACAAAGTCCATTCTAATTATGAGACTTGCCCACCAAGTCTCCTATACCAAGTCCAATTCAAGGACTCCCAACATCTATATAAGGGGCCTCACCCCACAGATCAGAACTACGTTTTTTGGCTTGATTCTCTAATTCACAGAGATACGTAGGCATCTCGTAAAGGCAGATCGAGCCACGAAACACGAGAGCAGCCATTAAAGGCCTTGAGATCCCGAATCTTAGTAATAAATACAGCAAATAATAACCTTAGTTTTTTATCCATAACATTTGGCGCCGTCTGTGGGAAAAAGCAACAACAACCATGGCGAGAACACGGAGAACAATTGGAGCTCTAGAGGAAGGAACACCATCAGAGACAACCCAGGTGATTTCATCAACCGTGGAGGTTCCTCCCCATTCAACTTATGCATCTACTCAGGGGAAGCCCAGACAGGGGCAGCTCAACCTCAGCCACAAGGGACAACTCCCCCGACTATTCAAGGTACGAATCCTCAAGTTCAACAAGTACATATACCTGTGAATTCTCGACCCGTCGGGTATGAATATTCAACTGTTGTTACTACTAACCCCCCTTATGGGATGCCCCTTCGCCCTGAGGTTGGAGGAAGCGGATATGCTGGGCGAGGCGAAGCACGAGGGCAGTCACCCCCCTATATACGAGGTTTGGGTCCTATTCCTGAGGATCGGGAATTTTCTGGTCCTTATATTGAGAGAGACTCCGAATCTTCGGATGATGAAGTGGCCCCGAGAAGGAGGCGTCCTGGAAAAGAGCCAATGGCCGATGGAAGGCAACGCCCCCAAAGCACCCCAGGGGCGAATCCCCAAGAAGTGCAGGAAAGGATCAGGGCTCATGAGGCTGAAATCCAAAGGCTGAGGCGTGATTTGGAGGCTCACCAGGCCACCATACCCCAGATACCTCCTAGGGGGAGAAATCCTCCTCCTGTCATAGACCTGGATGGTCCGGTAAGAAGAAGGGCTGTTGTCCCAAGAACTGATCCAAGCAATCTCCTTCCCCTTGGAGATCCTGATGATCCAACTCCACCCTTCACAGAAGAGATAATGAATGCCCATATCTCAAGGAAATTCAAGATGCCCACTATCAAAGCCTATGATGGCACGGGAGACCCCGCTAATCATGTTAGGACATTCTCTAATGCACTGCTGCTGCAACCCGTGAATGATGCTATAAAGTGTCGGGCCTTCCCTCAAACCCTGTCGGGTATGGCTCAAAGATGGTACAGTCGCCTACCCCCAAATTCTATTGGATCGTTCAGAGAATTAAGTCAGGCTTTTATTAAGCAATTCATCAGTGGAAGAGTCCATGAGAAAAGTTCAGCATCCCTTATGAGTCTTGTGCAGGGAGCTAAGGAATCCTTGAGAGATTACCAGAATCGTTTTACAAAGGAGGCTTTAAAAGTCCCAGACCTTGATGATAAGGTAGCCATGATAGCACTACAACAAGGAACCAGGGATGAGTTTTTCAAGATGTCCTTGGCCAAACGTCCCCCTGAAAACATGTTGCAACTCCAAGAGAGGGCAGGGAAGTATATCAAGGTGGAAGAAAGCATGAGGAAGACCGTA
Organism: Apium graveolens; assembly: GCF_009905375.1. Lineage (NCBI taxonomy): Eukaryota > Viridiplantae > Streptophyta > Magnoliopsida > Apiales > Apiaceae > Apium > Apium graveolens. Next base: position 87,916,669 of record NC_133657.1, read on the forward strand.
GTAAGTAATGAGCCCACTGGAGGCAAGAAGCGAAAAACTGATTTAGAATATATTGCAAAGGACAAATATCCTAGAACCGAACAAAACCCTGATTCAACCCCCAAGAAGGGAGGACCTGGGCAAAAGTTCACTGAATACGCTAAGCTTAATGCTCCTAGAAGTCAGATTTTGATGGAGATTGAGAAAGACAGAGATGTTCGCTGGCCTAAGCCCTTGAAGGCTGATCCCGCCAAGCTAGATAAGAGCAAGTATTGCAGGTTTCACAAAGATGTTGGCCATGACACCGATGAGTGTAGGCAATTGAAAGATGAAATTGAGTTCCTCATTCGAAAAGGAAGATTGAACAAATACACTGGAGAAGGAGGGGATAAGAATAATAATGGAAGGAAGAACTTTGAGGATCGTAGGAGGGACCAAGACGATCAGGGGCGAAACCCCCAGCCTAGAGGACCAGTTATAAACACCATTTATGGAGGGCCGAGACCTCGAGGGCCTGTGATAAACACGATCTTTGGAGGTCCAACTGCTGCTGGATTGTCCAAAAATTCCAGAAAGGCATATACTAGAGAGGTTATGCATATTGTTGGAGAAGCCCCGAAGAGGGCCAGAACAGAAGTAACATTGGCTTTTGATGATTCCGACCTAGAGGGTGTGAAATTTCCCCATGACGACCCGCTGGTCATAACACCAATAATAGGAAATAGCCCGGTTAAGAGGGTCCTTGTGGATAATGGTGCTTCTGTGGATATCTTGCTCCACGACACCTTTCTAAGGATGGGGTATAACGACTCCCAGTTAACACCAACCGACATGCCGATATATGGATTTGCTGGAGTAGAATGTCCTGTGGAAGGGATAATCAAATTGCCAACCACCATAGGTACGGAGCCAAGGCAAGTAACGCAGATGCTGGATTTCGTGGTGGTAAAGGCTAGTTCAACTTATAATGCTATCATGGGGAGAACAGGGATACATGCCTTCAAGGCAGTCCCCTCTTCCTACCATTCAGTCATGAAGTTTCCCACCCGAAACGGGATTGGAGAAGAGAGAGGAGATCAAAAAATGGCTAGAAGCTGTTATGTGGCCTCTTTGAGGGCAGATGGAGTCGGGGGGCAGGTTCTTCCTATTGAAGATATGGATGTTCGAGAAAATGATGAGAATAGAGGAAGGCCAGCAGAAGAATTGGTTTCGGTTCCTTTAGACCCCGAGAATCCTGAGAGGACGACTTTCATTGGAGCCACATTAGAGGAGCCCCTCAGAGGGAAGTTAGTGAAATTTTTGCAAGAAAATAGTGATGTGTTTGCATGGTCAGCAGCTGATATGCCAGGCATAGACCCGGAGTTAATTACTCACAATCTAAATGTAGATCCAAGCCGGAAGACAGTGAAACAAAAGAAAAGAAATTTTGCCCCGGAAAGACAAGAGGCTATAAAGCAGGAAGTGGAAAAGCTCTTAGAGGCTGGTTTCATTGAGGAGATTCAATTTCCGGAGTGGTTAGCAAACCCTGTAATGGTGAAGAAGGCTAATGGAAAGTGGAGGATGTGTATAGACTTCACTGATCTGAATAATGCATGCCCCAAAGACTGTTTTCCGCTGCCTAGAATTGATACTTTGATTGATGCCACCGCTGGACATGAGATGCTGAGTTTCATGGATGGGTTTAGCGGATACAACCAGATCAAAATGCATAAGAATGACATTCCAAAGGTATCATTTATCACTGACTTTGGTGTTTATTGTTATCTTGTTATGGCGTTTGGTCTCAAGAATGCAGGAGCCACCTATCAAAGGTTGGTGAATAGAATTTTTAAGGATCTTATTGGTAAGACTATGGAAGTCTATGTTGATGACATGTTAGTCAAGAGTCTAGTAAAGACTGATCATATAGCCCATTTAAGGGAAGCTTTTGAGGTCCTGAGGTACCACAAGATGATGTTGAATCCGACGAAGTGTGCTTTCGGAGTAGGATCTGGAAAATTCTTGGGACTGATGGTCTCAAAGAGGGGAATTGAGGCTAACCCGGATAAGATAAAGGCGATCCTGGATATGGAACCACCAAAAACTGTTAAGGATGTTCAGAAGCTTACAGGAAGGGTTGCTGCGCTAGGACGATTCATCTCCAAGTCGGGGGAAAAGTGTTTGTCATTCTTCAAATCGCTAAAGAGCATCAAAGACTTTGTATGGAATGAGGAAAACCAGAAGGCATTTGAAGAGTTAAAGAAGTATATGGCCCAGGCCCCGTTGTTGGCCAAGCCAGTTCTGAGTGAAATTTTATTCTTGTACTTGGCTGTTTCAGAGAGCGCCTTGAGCGCGGTGTTGGTTAAGGATGAACTGAAAGTCCAGAAACCCGTATACTATGTCAGCAAAATTTTGCATGGTGCTGAGTTGAATTATTCAACTATAGAGAAATTCGCTTTAGCCTTGGTAATGGCTTCAAGAAAGCTGCGTCCTTATTTTCAAGCTCACCAGATTGAAGTGCTAACAAATCAGCCACTGAGAAATATCATTCACAGTCCCAAGGCAAGTGGGAGACTGATTAAGTGGGCAATAGAGTTGGGAGAGTTTGATCTCAAGTATAAGCCACGTACGGCTATAAAAGCCCAGGCACTAGCTGACTTTGTGGTGGAATGTACCATACCCAACCAAGAAGTCGGGGGGCAGGAAGATACCATACCTCAAGACAAGGGAGTCGACAATGGGGACAGGGAGAAGAATGACAAGGAGAAAGAATATTGGGTTCTCTATTTTGATGGAGCATTAAAAACAAATTCCAGTGGAGCAGGGTTGGTTTTGCAAAGCCCTGATGGGTTCTTAATTGAGTATGCTATGAAGCTAGATTTTCCAACCACAAATAATGAGGCAGAGTATGAAGCCCTGATAGCTGGCCTTGGTCTAGCTGGGACACTTAGAGTCAAAAACTTAAAGGTCCGTGGAGACTCGAAGCTGATCATATCCCAGGTAAAGGGAGAATTTGAGGCAAGGGATGATACGATGGCTAAGTATGTCCGCCTAGTAAGGGCTGTGATGACCCAATTTAATGAGTGCCATGTTGAACACATTCCAAGGGAAGAAAATGTTAAGGCAGATGCGCTATCAAAGTTCGCTTCGTCTGAGATTTAAGAAAGTTCAGGAAGTGTGTACTTCCGTGTTTTGAAGACACGAAGCATAGATGTTAAGCTGGTGGCTCCCATAGGCTTGGGGACGTCATGGATTGATCCCATCAAGGCTCACATTCAGACCGGTTGGTTGCCAAGTGATGCAACTGAAGCACGGAAGTTAACTGTTCGGGCACTAAGGTACTCTTTGATACATGGGATTCTTTACAAAAGATCTTTCGTGGTTCCCTACTTGAGGTGTCTCAGGCCCGATGAGGCACGCTTGGCTCTTGAAGAAGTGCATGAAGGTATTTGTGGGCAACACTTGGGGGGCAGGGCCTTGGCTCATAAGATAACTCGTTTAGGCTTCTATTGGCCAGAAATGATGGCTGATGCCAAAGAATATGTGAAGAAGTGTGATCGCTGTCAGAAGCATGCACCAGTTGTTAGACAACCCCCCGAGATGCTGACCTCTATCAACTCACCTATTCCCTTTGCCATGTGGGGGATGGATATTCTAGGGCCTTTTCCTATGGCCACGGCACAAAGGAAATTTCTGATTGTAGCCATTGATTATTTCACCAAGTGGATCGAAGCCAAACCCTTGGCCAAAATCACAACTAAGCAGGTTGCACAATTCCTGTGGGAAAACATTATGTGCCGATATGGAATTCCCCGTATCCTCGTCACTGACAATGGAACACAATTCAACAATGAGGAATTCAAGAAGTATTGTGAAGAAAATGAAATTGAGTTACGATTCACCTCTGTGGCTCACCCGCAAGCCAATGGGCAAGCAGAGGTAGCAAATCGGATAATCCTGGATGGACTAAAAAAGAGGATCGAGAAGTCAAGAAATAATTGGGTGGATGAGATACTTCCAATATTATGGGCCTATAGGACTACCTGTAGAGTCACGACAGGAGCAACTCCTTTCATGTTGGCATATGGGGCAGAAGCAGTAGTTCCCGTGGAGATATCGCATTCCTCTCCAAGGATTCAAACTTTCAATGCTGTAGAAAATGAGGAAGGGCAGAGGTTAGCCCTGGATCTAATTGATGAAGTGCGAGATGAGGCACATGCAAAGATAGTAGAATATCAGAAAAAGGCTTCATTCTATTACAACCTAAGGGTTAAAGAGAGATTTTTTAAACAAGGAGATCTAGTCTTGAGAAAAATAGAGGCTTCTGGTGTTGGACAGAAAGGAAAGCTTGCCCCAAATTGGGAAGGGCCGTACAGAGTCAAGAGCGTTCAGGGTAGAGGAACCTACAAGCTGGAAACTATGGAAGGTTTTGAAGTCCCGAGGACCTGGCACGCACAAAACCTGAAGGTTTACTACGTGTAAGATAGGTGAAGTACGATTCTCACTTGTCATTGACAAGGTCGAACCCATGCTATGTAAGGTTTTGGAAAACCAGACTTCATATTAAAGAGTTTGAAATTATTTCTATCTAAGGATGTTTAAAGTTCAAATGCGTATTAAGATTGTAAAGTTAAACAGAAAGAGGCAAGAAAAGCAACATATAAAATATAACCCCGAAGGGTAACAAGTTTAGATATGAATAAAGTTCAAAAAGAAGATATACAAAAAGTTAGGCCTTGGAAGGCTGAGATTCCTCAGAACCACTATCCGAAGTCTCCTCGGAAGTCTCAGTCGTTTCTTCGGACGTCTCGGTTGTCCCCTCCGAAGTCCCTGTAGAAGTTCCCTCTGCAGGAGATGCTGGCTGTTGAGGCGCTGCTTTTGGAGGCTCTTCCACCCTGGCCTTCTTAGCGACAGGATCAAACTCCTCTTCGGAAGAATCTTCCTCCTCTCCATCCTTGATCATAACAGCAAGCTTCTCAGTAACACCTCCAAGCTCTGGAACCCGCACAGGGCAAGGAAAGGGGGACTGCTCAAGGACCTCTGGAAACTCATCCTGGATGGCCTCCACAGCAGCATCCCAGCCCTCTTTATAGCTAACTGGGTGAAGAAGGGCATCATGCTCCACCATCAAGTCCTTGAATTCTTGGGTGTCCATCCAGCCATCAAAGGCTTTGTCCTTCTGCGCCTTCAGAATGACATTTTCGGCCCGGGCCGTCTCTAGGTCAGAAGTGGAAGAGGCCAGTTGAGCTTCAAGGGCCTCTATTTTTTGGTTGGCCTCTTCCAACTTCTTGTTGGCATCTTCCAGGCCAACCTTCCAAGCTTTAGCTTGGTGAATTGCCCCCTGGAAATGGGCGTTAGCTTGCAAGAGAAACAGCGAAAGTTCAGAAAAGAAACATGGAAAAATAAGTAAGAAGGGCATAAGTAAAGGACGTACCGTCGCCAGAGCCTGGGCTCCAAATAGCTCATTCCCCTCTAAGTCCTGTTGAAGGACAAAATCTTGATAGTCCACCGGGGAGATGGAATGCTTAGACCATTCCTTGGACAACGCCGTGCTGCCCACGATTGAGTCCTTGCCCCGGATCCCCCAGGCAGGTTGAAAATAGGCCCCTGGCCTCTGCTTGGTGCGCAAAACTTGGCTGGGGCCTTCCTCGCTTGGCTCCATTGCCTGAAGGAGGAACTCAGGGAAGCGATCACCAAGTCGAGGGTCTTTAAAGACCTTCCCAGCCCTCTTCATCCTGGTTGTCTCCAGGTCCTTCGGCTTGGTAGCCTCCTCAATCTTCTCAGCCACTGTAACAAACAAAGTCAGTTGAAAACCAATGAAATAAAAGTGCAGGAAATAAAGGAGATAAGAAAGGGAACTTAATTTTCTTATTAACGGGCGAAAGGCCGCGTTCTACCAGGACGGTCTCCCGGATAAGGTCCCAACAATGGGAAGTACCGTTGTCTTGCGTAAGGAGGTTGAAACCTCTAGCCTCCTCTTCAGACAAAGTTATGTCATTTGGGCTCCCGTCTACGGCCAGCCCAAAGGATGATCGAAACAGGGAGCCCCAATCTCCACCTTCCCAAATAACAAACAAAAAATCTTTCTTCCACCCCAAGTTGTTGTCAGGGATGGACTTTCCATTCACGATATGGGGGATAGTGGGGCGCTGGTTGATAGAAACCCAACCCGGACTTTTATCAGGGCTGTTTTTGAACTGAAAAATCTTCCTGAAGACAGCAACAGATGTGGGGACGTTGTGCTTGGCGCATTGTGACAGATAGCACAGAATCAACCTCCAGGAATTAGGGGGAAGTTGGCAAGGGCTGATGCCCACATCAGCCAGTAGCAAAGGAATGAATGGATGAAAAGGGAGTCTAATACCTGCCCTTAGAGTATCCCTATAGACGCATAGCGCGTCCTTCTTCCACTGACAGGCCCTATCGGCCGGACCCGCAAGAACCAGCTTAAAAGGCTCCTTGATTTTGAAGCAGCTGCTCAACTTTTCCAGCTCCTTGGGATCCCGTAAAGCACTGATATGATCGTGCGCGTCCAGATGCGCATCAGACGGATACTCGTCCCCTCGAGTGTTGATCATGTCGATTAAGGAAGTATACCTCGATCGAATAGGAAAATCGTTGGACTTTCTAGCCACGTTCATCTTGGCCAAACGGGTCATTCTTTTGTCAGCCATCTGAAAAAAAGTAAGGGGCACGTAAATAGGCTATCTTAAAGTGGCACACAATGGAAAAATAGACACGAAAAGCAAAGGGAGGAATCTTACCTGAAGAAGCGCTCCTGAAAAAGGCTTTGAGCTCCGACTTGCTGTTATTCCTCTGAGAATCTTAGCAGGAAGATGAAGTAGAAAACTAAGAAATGAGAAAGTGAGGAGTAATAGCCTTTCCTCATTCCTTTGTATAAGAGGAAAAGAAAGTTGAAGGGACGAAAAGCCCATTGAGAACAAAAGCCCATAGGAAAAAGCCCAGAAAAAAGAATATTCCAGAATATTCCTAGGAATTCTAGAGCATTCTAAACAGGGTGTATTAAGCCCAGATCAATAAAAGAGGCCCAATAAGATTTGAAAAGGCCCAATAAAAGAGGCCCAATAAGATTTGGAAAAGCCCAATAATAGAGGCTCAGTAAAATTTAATAAGGCCCAACAAAAAAGGCCAGGCCCAAATCCAATTAGGATTTGGAAAATACAATACCCTAAATTAAAGCTAAATAAAGAAGGCTAGTGGAAGACCAGGAACCAGGTCGAAATCCAGGTCGTGAATCCTGCCCGAAATCTTTCGAGCAGACACCCGAAAATAACGGGTAAAAAAGACCAGAATCCAGGTCGAATTCCAGGTCGTGAATCCTGCCCGAAATCTTTCGAGCAGACACCCGAAAAAAGCTGGAATAACGGGACTGAATTGAGGTCGAAGCTTCGACCAGGAATGAGGTCGAATAAACCAAGCATCTTTCAAAAAAATGGGGATTAAAAACCCAGGTCGAAGTTCGACTAGGATCCTGGTCGAATTCCAGGTCGTGAATCCTAGTCGAAATCCTTCGACCAGGAAGCAAGAAAATCAAAGAATTTTCGAACAGGATTCAGGTCGAAATATCGACTAGAATCCTAGTCGAAATCCTAGTCGATAGGCTCATGGCAAGAAGCTAAAATAAAAAAAAAGAAAAAAAAAGCAAGGTGGAATTTTCGACCTAGATCCAGGTCGAATTTTCGACTAGGATCCTGGTCGAATTCCAGGTCCTAGATCCAGGTCGAAATTTCGACTAGGATCCTGGTCGAATTCCAGGTCGTGGATCCTAGTCGAATTCCTTCGACCAGGATGGCAAGGTTGACCCCTATTTTCGACTAGGATCCAGGTCGAAATTTCGACTAGGATCCTGGTCGAAAAAGGGCTGGAAATCTGAAAAATAGGGAAAATTCCAGAAAATTAGGGAAAATTAGGGAAAAATTCCAGAAAATTAGGGAAAATCCCAGAAAATTAGGGAAGAATCCCAAAAAATTAGGGAAAATCCCACAAAATTAGGGAAAAATCCCAAAAAATTAGGGAAAATCCCAGAAAATTAGGGAAAAATTCCAGAAAATTAGGGAAAATCCCAGAAAATTAGGGAAAAATCCAGAAAATAAGGAAAAAATCCCGGAAATAAGGGAAAAATTCACGGAAATTAAGATAATTCCTGAATAAAAGGAAAAATTCATTGTAAATGTGTAGGTCGCTCCACACTTTACGGAAAAACGAAACCCTGTAAGGGAACGAATAGACTTAACTTCTGCGAAACCTAATCAATGTTTCCCAAAAGTTGGGGGGCAAATGATAGGGATAAATAAATTATGCTTGTATAATTAAATACTGCATTAATTGTACAAGCTGTGGGCTGCTAGGCCCAATAAAAAGATATATCATACTCAGACCAGAAAGGTTAAGCCTGATGGACCAGATCAGGCCTGATGGAATAAAAAAGGCCCAAAAGCCCAGATTATTAATTAATTTCATAATTAATTAATAAGGGAAAAATCAGATGTTGGGAAGAGTCCCGATAAGGATATAAATCCTTAGAGATTAGCCTCAAGGGGACCTAAAAGGATAAGGAGTCAGTTTCCTACTATCTAGGACTACAAAGTCCATTCTAATTATGAGACTTGCCCACCAAGTCTCCTATACCAAGTCCAATTCAAGGACTCCCAACATCTATATAAGGGGCCTCACCCCACAGATCAGAACTACGTTTTTTGGCTTGATTCTCTAATTCACAGAGATACGTAGGCATCTCGTAAAGGCAGATCAAGCCACGAAACACGAGAGCAGCCATTAAAGGCCTTGAGCTCCCGAATCTTAGTAATAAATACAGCAAATAATAACCTTAGTTTTTTATCCATAACAATCATGTATTTTTAAATTGGTTATAACAGTTTCTTATGTTCTGGTTCTAACACGTTAACACATCTAACATGATTCTATTAAGAGCATACATATAATTTAATAAAGCTTACTAGGCGTATTCAAAGCTCTTTATTTAGTGCATACCAGTTTTATACTAATCCTATTTTTAAAAAGATGTTGAGTCAAAAAGTGTTTCATACTCTAAGCTTCATACTCGAGGTACCTCATCAGGAAAATACCTCCAGCTGAAGCTACCGTATAATCCTAACATATAACATTAAATCTAAGCTCGCTTACTCAACATCAATTGCAAAGATTTGATCAAAAATACCCAAAAGATATTTCTAACTCATTTTTTTTAAATCTATTATAAGATTCTATAGTGATTAATCACCTTATCAAATTTACTCTACGCATGCAAGCATACAATATTCAATAAAATGACTCAAAAAATAGAAATGAATAAGATTACCTCTTATCTCTTTCTGCTTTCTTCTATTGTCCTATGACTTCCTCTAATTCCAAATCCAATTTCAGTTCTCATTCCAAGTTTCATATTTGAACCTAAATTTACATCCTCATAAGCCCTTGAACTTAACAGTGTCCCTACAAGCCCCTATTCCATGTGCAAGTACCTCGCACTCCGACTATACTTATACAAAATTTCACAGGAACTACACTAGCTCAGTTTCTCTGAGATCGACATGCCCCTGTGAAAATTTTGTAGACTCGTATTTTCATACAAACCTATCCATCCAGGTTCACAGACCCAAGAAAAACTAATCCAGGAATTGAGTATCTACTCAGATTCATCCTTTTCCCACATATCAACAAACATGTTTTTGCATAAGTAATGCTTTACAACCCAAAAGGAATCACGTAGGTTAAAATATTTTGGGTTTTCCCATGTATAAACCATAATTTTTTGGTATTTTAACCATACACCATACCATCCAGTTATGTAATTTATTGCGTACATCCCTCCTTCTCCAAGAATTACATTCTTTCCAAATTCCCATTATATTTTCTTGTCATTTTTTTGACAAACCATAATTATTTTGAGGTATGTGTAACTAGACACACCTCAATATATTATCCATATCCAAAGTATAAAACCTTTATCCTTTATTACATGCATTCATACAAGTCATATATTAAAGAATCCAAGAATAATTATCAGAAAATTGAAAATTTATCATATTTTCATAGCCTAAACCAGATGTTCCATATATCCATTACCCCTATTTCTTTACTCTAAATTCATTAAGGTGAAGAACTAAAGTAGGTGAAACTTATTGATACAATCAATTCATATATGCATTCAGATTTAACCAAACAACATAAAGCCAAGATATGTGGAGTAAACTTTATTTTGTTTTTTATTCCAAAAAAGAAAATAAGAAATCCTAACGGTGAGGTGTACATGCACTACCCCCCCCCCCCGAGCCTACCAAAGCAATCAGCTATCATACTAAATCTGAACCTATCATGGAAACTATAACTAAGTTGTTATTATTCTCCTGCGTCTGAAAGAGGCCTACTTGAAATAAGTACCAAAGAAATTTTACTGGTAATACCATTTAAGGTGCTCAGCATTCCAAGTCCTAGGAATTAACATCTCATCCAAATTTGCTAAGTGGTACGTTCCTTCCCACAAAACCGTCTTGATGATGTAGGGAACTTCATCATCCTTTATAACACCAAGTCCCCAACCCTTAAAGGTCGAGCCTGAACCTTTTTATCAAAATATTTCCTTGTCTCTGCTGATAAACTGCTAGCTTCAGCTATGAATTTTCATGTACCTCTTTCAGCAGATCCAGGTACAAGTGATGATTAAGCTCTTAATTTCCTAGATCATAATTTTCCCTCATGAAGGATCCTGCCCCAATCTCCACAGGTACCATTGCCTCACAACCAAAGGTGAGGGTAAAAGGAGATTCATCTGTTGTGGTTCGAGGTGTGGTGTTATAGGACCATAATACCTTAGGTAGCTCCTCTGGCCAACATCCCTTACTTTTCTCCAACTTAGCCTTCAAAGTGTGCTTTATAATCTTGTTAATGGCCTCAGTTTGACCATTACTTTATGGATGACACACTGCTGAGAATCCTTTTTTTATGTGAAGGTCCTCACATAACGGCCTCATCTCCTTACTGTTAAACTGCTTTCAATTATCAGAAATTAGCTTGTAAGGTACCTCATATCTGCACACAATAGCTCTAAACAAAAATTCCTTGAGCTTTGCTGCTGCATTTGTAGCTAGAGGTTCAACATTATCCCATTTGGTTTAGTCCAATGCAACCACTACATAATTCACCGCACCTTATCTTTTGGGAAGCTCCCTAATTAGATCGATCCCCCACATAACAAATGGCCATGGGTTTGTGAGAGGTTTTAATGGCACAATTAGCTTATTGTTGAAGTTAACATATCTTTGGAACTGATCACGGGACCTCGTATAGAGGTAGCAGTCCTTTTACAAACTTGGCCAGTTGTATCCTTGATATAGTATCTTGTGAGCCAAACAAGCACCTACAGAATGGTTTCCACGGAATCCCTTCATGAATCTCTCTCATGATGTATTCACATTGCTTTCTCGACATACACCTTAGAAGTGGTTTGTTGAAGCCCCTTTGTAAAGAGTTCCCTCATACACCAAATATCTAGAAGCTTTGTACTTCAACCTCCTTGCTTCTATCCTTCCTTATGGAAGAACTCCTTTGGTGATATAATCATAGATAGGACTCATCCAAGTACCTTCAGCTGTTGTCTCTATTGTTACAAGGTTGGCTGATGCCGCACCTCCAATGGAATGACACCTAGTAGTGTGGCTTCCTTTTGTGAACCCAATTTTGCCAAAGCATCAGCATCTGAATTTTCTAATTTTGGAATCTGCTCCAAATGAACCTCCTTAAACCTATTCATCGGGTTTTGTAAGTACCTCATGTATAAGTCTATACACAGACCTCTAGCCTGAAATCCCCCTCGAATGTGCCAGACCACAAGCATTGAATCATTGTAGACATTCAGATTCTCCACTTTCATTTCCAAGGCTAGCTTTAGGCCTACAATCAATGCTTCATATTTTGCATCATTATTTATTGCATGAAAGTCAAAATGAATTGCACTTTGTAGCCTATGTCTTTCAGGGCTAATCAGTATCACACCTGCACCAGCTCCTTTACCATTCACTGCTTCATTCACATATAAGGTCTACCATGGTGAGCAGTTTTCCTCTACCTGCTTCTCCTTCTTTGGTTCAGTTGAGCATTCATTACCTTCCACATAGAATATTTCTGGAAATTCCAATAAAAAATCAATAAGGGCTTGTCCCTTAATTGTTGTTCTTGGCTTGTAATTTATGTCAAACTGACCCAACTCTATGGTCCATTTCATTAATCTTCCAGAAGCTTCTAGCTTATGAAGAACTTGCTTTAATGGATATGAGGTACGTACTTCCACCTTGTGAGCCTGAAAATATGGTCGGAGCTTCCTAGATTCAATTATCAAAGCATATGCAAGCTTCTCCATGTTGGTGTATCGAGTCTTAACATCCAACAAACTTTTACTAACATAATATACTGGAAACTGAACCTTGCTCTCTTCACGTACGTGAACTGCACTGATGGAATATTCTGAAACTGCTAGGTAGAGAAAAATAATCTCTCCTTCCATAGGTTTAGACAATAATGGGGGACTGCCTAATTGCTGCTTTAGCTTATGGAATGCAGCTTCACATTCCGAAGTCCATTCAAAATTCTTTCCTTTCTTGATTGCTGCAAAAAACTCCTTACATCTTCCAGAAGACTTAGGCACAAGCCTGTTTAAAGCATCCACCCTTCTTGTTAAATATTGAACATCCTTGATAGTTCGTGGTGAACGCGTCTCAATTGAAGTCTTAATTTTTACAGGATTGGCTTCAATACCTCGATGGTTTACCATAAATACCCAAAAAAATCCTCGACTCAACCCCAAAAACACACTTTTGAGGATTCAGCTTCATGTGGAATTTTCTCAAAATATTGAACATCTCAGAGAGGTGTGCTATATGATCAGTTGCAACCTTTGTTTTACCAACATGTCATCCACATAAACCTCCATTGTCCTTCCAATCTGGTTTTTAAATATTCGATTGACCAACCTTTGATATGTAGCACCTGTATTTTGCAAACCAAATGGCATCCCAATATAACAATGGAGACCTCTTTTTTTTGTAAAGGAGGTATGTTCTTCATCTGTCTTATACATAGGAATCTGATTGTAACCAGAATATGCATCCATGAAGCTGAGCTAGGCATTTCTAGCTGTAGCATCAACCAATTGATCTATTCGAGGCAAGGGGAAACTATCCTTGGGACATTCCTTGTTAAGATCTGTGAAATCAACACAAGTATGTCATTTTCCATTTGGCTTATTCACTATAACAGGATTAACAAGCCATTTTGGGTAGTAGGATTCCCTAACCAAACCTGCCTTCATCAACCTGTTACCTGTCCACCTCTTCTTTCAAAGTTGTATCTCTCTCCCTATTGATGGCTCTCCTCTTTTGTCTTACAGCCTTCTTTTTCGGATCAACATTAAGATGATGACAAATAACTCTTGGGTCTATCCCAACCATGTCTGAGTGGCACAATACAAAGAAATCCAGGTTTGCTTTCAAGAAACTAGCTAAAGCTTCCTTCACTTCTGCTACCAGCTTCTCTCCAACTTTCAGCTCTTTAGTTGGGTTATCTTCATCTATCAATAGGGATATTGTACCACCAGCAACTCCTATTGTCTCTTTCACTTCTGGCATCCTTGGGTCCAAATCTATCTCCACCATGACCTCCTCACCTCCCTTTTTGAGCGATTCAGGTGCATTTTCAGGACCTTCAAAATCACTGTCATTAACCTCTTCAACAACCCCTTCCATCAAAAGGCCACCATCTTCAAAAATTTTTGGTGGGGGTGCTTTTGCCTTGAGGACCTCACCATATGCATCTACCCCGGGGAAAAGACAACATCAGCATAAGGAGCTTCTGCAGGATGTTGGATAATCATAATCGCATTACATGAGGACCTCATACTTTTCTTTCCCACCTATTGAGTACCTTCCTTTGATGAAGAAAATTTCCAAACTACGTCCTCCATCTACCCGTAATATGTGCTTATATGTCTGCTCAGCTGTACGTAGAGCTTGGACATAGCACTCCTTAAAGTCACCTTGATTTCCTTTAACACAACCAATTCCCCTTGGAGTTGGGAATTTTAGGGAGAGGTGATATATAGAGGTTATCACTCTCATGTCTTTCAAAAAGGGCCTTCCTATTATGGCATTGTATGAAATATCCTCATTGACCACCATAAATTCTTCTACCTGGGTTACTGATAGAGGTTCATCCCCCAAAGTTACCGGTAGCTTCATCCTTTCTACAACACACACTGGGTGTAATATCCGGGATATGTCATGTAATTATTTTTGTTAATAAATGAATATTATGTGATTATTATATGAATTTTTGGTGAATTATGTGTTAATTGTTATCTGTGTTTGATGTTTATATGTGAAAAGACTCACAAATTTTAATTTTTATATATCTAAAATGAGGTATATATTATTTTAATATTTTTTTAGCAATTTATATGTCATTATATGATTTTATGAATGATATATAGATTTAATTAATTATTTTTCAAATTAATTATTAGTTATTTTGATAAAATAACTAGCCGTAAATATAAACAAACAATAAAATTAGATAATTATCCAACGGGGTACCAATATTCCGTAAATATAAATAGCCGTTACAGTCTTTTATTTTATACAGATAAATATAAACAAACAATAAAATTAGATAATTATCCAGAGAAAACAATATTATTCGTCGCGTTCTTCATAATCAAACGAAGATTTGAGGGCGTTATCGAAGTTAGATCTTGGAGTACGAGTAACCAAAACGAAGCTATCGATGAGTAGATTCAAGTTCTTCAATCTATATTCCTACAGAATCAACAGAGGATGCGAGGCATAGGAAAGGAAAGCAAGTGGTCAGTGAATAGAACCAATAGACGAGTGCAAGTAAAGTGGAAATCAGTTTAGATAAGGCAAGAATTCTTGAACCTTCTTGAGATATGTTGCAAGTATTCCGAATCATTCTTATTTAATGCTACAAGTGCTTTGAATTGCTTAACCCTAAACTATAATCATATCATTTGATACTTCAATTGTAAGCCTTCTTCATTGTGAACAATTGATTACTAAATTTCCGGATACTAAACCTCACAAATACGATACTACTCCACAAATACATTCAAACCATATACCAAACATTGAAACATAACTTCTTGAACATACAGTAACTTATATATTCTATAATACTTTGTAACATCAATGGACTAAACCTTGTATAATCATTTAACCATTGTTTTTCTATTACTTGATTCTTCTACAGACTTGAAGCCATTTTTCATACCTACCTTGATATACCTTTATGATACTTATGAATTGCATTATGCTTTGAGATAAATGTCCTGTCAATGTTGATTATGATCTTGTTTGATTGAATTACATTGTTTATCATATTGAATTGTTATAAAATTGGATGGTTTTCTAAATATGGACCAGATTCGTGGTCAGACCGGATTCGTGGTCGTATTAGGCCAATGTGTGCCTTAGATCCAGTATATAGAGTAGAGCTGTATGCCTTGCTCGGGGTTAGTGCGTGACTGATCAACAGCCTAACCTTGGTTTTTAAAATTAAAAGTGAGTATCCAATTATAATAATTTCTTACCAAGAAACTTGATTCCTCTGAATCATTTCAATTGATCATTGTTTAACCTCAGTTATTGTTATTGTGACTTGCTAAGCTAGTTAGCTCACTCTTGCGAATCTTTTTATATTTTTTTCCAGTTAAGAAGGAAATTGTTGGTAACGAGGATCCCAGACCAGTGTGCGAACTAGGATTCCAGGTTGAGTTGGATCGAGCTAGCAAAAGATTTATGCTTTAGTTTTAAGTTTTGTAAGTTTGTAAAATATTATTTTAATTATCAATTGTAAGTTAAACTAGTTGGGACTGGTACGATGTAATGTAAATTAAGGTTGTGGCTTATTTTCATACTTTAACCTGTTGCAATCCGTGGTTGAGTAGTGTAGGGTCATTGCATATAATATTTTATATACAGGTTTATTTTATGTATGCGTGTGTTGTGGACCCCAAACTTATGACCCGGGTTTGGAGGGCGTCATACTGGGCCTCCGGTAAAACCATACAACTCATTATATGCAGGTAACATTTCTTTATTAAGAAGACCTATTTTCTGATAAGTTGCATAAGAGAGTGTGTTACACGAGCTTTCATTATCCAATAGTACCATGCGTACATTCAATCCTCCAATGAAGATAGATATCACCAAAACATCATTGTGTGGGTGATGGACATGTTCTCCATATGCTTCTGTGAAGGTGATATCATCTGTTTCACCTCCAAAATTCCTAGAAGGTCTTCCATTCAAATTATAAACCTTAAAGTACAGGTTTATATTGTGTGCGCGTGTGTTGTGAACCCCAAACTTCTGACCCGGGTTTGGAGGGCTTCATACTGGGTATCCAGTAAAACCATACAACTCATTATATGCAGGTGACATTTCTTTATTAAGAAATCCTATTTTCTGATAAGTTTCATAAAAGAGTGTGTTACAGGAGCTTCCATTATCCAATAGCACCCTGCGTACATTCAATCCTCCAATGAAGATAGTTATCACCAAAACATCATTGTATGGGTGATGGACATGTTCTCCATCTGCTTCTGTGAAGGTGATATCATCTGCTTCACCTTCAAAATTCCTAGAAGGCCTTCCATTCAAATTATAAACCTCAAAGTACGGTTGCTCTCAAGCTTCCCTCATATATATCCTTATTGAATTTTAAGATGACCCTCCATGGAAAGAACCTCCAATGATTGTGTTGATGCTCCTTGCCTGGTGGCACATTCAGGTTCTTTCTCAGCTTCCTTCTTAGCCTTGTCATCCTTATATTTCCTGGCCTCTTAAGCTACGAACTCTGTTACGTAGCCATTACATATTAGATCCTCAATGTGATCCTTCAGGTGATGACAATCAGCTGTATCATGTCTGTAACAACCACAAATCTGGGGTCATAGATCTGAGTCGTTACGCTACCGTCCAAACATATATACCCGCATTAACTCAACAATCCAATAATATAATACCAAATGACCCAAATCTCTCTCACACACAAATTAGAGCCTTAGAAATGATTCTCAAAAGTAATATTAGTTATTACAAACCAAATATACTATCCAGGATCTCACACTATTAATTACAACCTCTACCTGAAGTTATATTAACAGCTACACTTAATTATACATAAGTCTCTCTAACACTAGCTGCATCTACGCAACTAACTTCTGCATTAACCATTCTAGACTGGTTATCTCAGGGTTGAATCTTCCACTTCCGTTCCTCGCAGTACAGAATAATTGACTATATTCTCCAGCTACTGAAAGGTTTAATAATATGAAGCAAGGGTGAGCATAATTATGCTCAGCAAGTATCCCACTGTAGAATAAATATTTTCACAACTTAGTAAGTTTGAAATTCAATACTATTTATTGGTATAGCCGGCAAAAATCTTTAAGGCATATCCTTCAATTTCAAAATACCATAAGGTTTGAAATACTATACAGGGGATAGTAACATTCCCCAATTTCTGAAGATGACATACAATTCAAATACTGTATAAAAGGGAGCAATAACCCAAAAATAATATATAACTGATCAATAATACATATGATCCTTTTTATAATATCCAAGAAAACCTTTGATATGCATAATATAAACAAGGATTCAAAATATAAACGGTATAATATAATGTTACAATGTTATCTCATATATTTAACATTGCCTTTATGTTTTTCTGAAAATTTTTGTAGTATAAAGTGCGATGAAATCTCAACATCTTTTATAAACCTCAAACCATTTATAATTCTCCAATAGTTCAAGTTACTATATGATAGACTTTTAGTTCAATCAATATTTAATGTATCATTTTCCAGCAATTCTGTAACATCCCGCACTTCCGGACCATTAATTTTAAGTCAAAACTAAAATATAATACAATTCACCAATCAAAAACCTATTACAAAGGTGACTATTATAAACGCACAGCTAACAGAAGTCCAAAAGTCAGTCTACTCCAATTCTAAGATCTCGAAACTTCAATGTGATCCAACTCGAATCTTTAGACAAAACCCGAAATATTAAAAGAATGAGCTGCGAAGCCCAGCAAGCAACTACCGTCCAACGGCTCAAAATAATATTTTTAATTTTTCAAAAATACACTTTATACATATAACATATTAACGGATCATATAGAATCACACAAATATTCGATAACAATTAGCATAAAATTCGCATGATATATTCTACAACAATTATCAAAACAAAACGCACAACATATTCTACAATCCACATCATCAAAATTCTTAACCAATCAATAAATATTAATAACAAATTCTTATCTTTAGTCTCACAGTCCTAAATCACACCTTATGCCACACTTTTCCAGTGACTGACATCTTATACTTTATGCCACACTTCCCAAGTGACCGGGTTCTAATTCTTATTCGAAGGGCGCTAGTTTACATCCCTCGTCAAGTGAAACCGAAGCCTGATAAGGTTTCGATATGTTCCAGAATGTGCGCAAACTATTTATAAGTTCTAAGTATCACACTATCCAGTTATCAAAATCTTATTCTTATACATGACTAAAACTGGGGATTTTCAAAAATTTGTTATCTTATTAATCACATATCGATATCACACTTATAAAAACTAAAAAAATATTGGAGAACATGTAATCACACATAATATTGAATGTTACATAATATACGGAGCAACGAATATTCACTTATAAAACACGTAGACAAACAAATAATACAGAGTAACGAATAGTGACTTACATAACACGTATGCAAATAAGTAATATAGAGCAACAAAAAGTTACTTGCCTCAATCACGCAAACAGATAATTCATAGTAGAGCACATAATCAATCGTTAGCAACCCATCGAAAGCGAAAATCTTAAATCTCAAACTTCTCCAAGATTCCAATTTTGATCAGATCATTCTTTAGCCGTTTTGACCCTCTAAACGATGTTTTATTGGAAAACACAAAACTTGAAAGTTGTACAGAACAAAAAGTTCTTTTCGAAAAGTCCAAAATCAATGAATTCTGACTTATGATAAATTTTCTACGAATTTTAAAAGATTGTTGATTTATGAGTAAAAGAGCCCTACGAATTTTGATATTAAAAAAAGGAAAATGGACATGGTGTATTTATAACTATACAAAACCCTCTTTCTTAACCTAGAAGTTATCCATATTAGAATCTGATCCAAATTTTAGGCCCATTGGTCTAAATTAAATTTTAAATCCTAATCTTATCAAATTTTAATCCATTTTTTCAACATCCTTTTATTATTATTATTCTAAAATTACGGGATATTACAACCTATCCATTATATAATTTAATAACAATAATTACTCATTCCCTCTTTCAATAATCAACATCAGTTTCAAGATGTTCCATTACCAAATAATCTTAACAATCCAATATGTTGTTAGATATAAGAAAATTTATTTATTCTATTTATTATCAGCACTTATCTATGATAATTCAATTTAAAAATATTATAAACATTTCTTTTTTCGAGGGACTGGGACTTTCAACCAACTGGATATGGTTAAACGATGATCAATCATTTCAATCATGTCCTTCCGAGGGACCTTTTTACTATTAGTAGATGGACAAGAACACTTTTTGAACTTGACCAGGGCAAGAACACTTTTCGAACTTGACCCTTATGATGAACAAGAATACTTTTCGAACTTGGTCACATCCTTTGGCAGCACACGAGCCATAAATAAAATGGTTGGACCAACTAGGCACGGACACTTACGCAGAAGTACCACATTTCCGGTATTTTCAATCCACGATACCGACGTTCATGTCGACCGTAATCTAGTTTTAATACTACACTTACCAATCCGGTCATATCTGTTAGGGCATCATGTACAATAATTGATGAGTGGCATTTAATACCACTTAGAATGTCTTATAATGGCTTGAATTGATGTCTTGAAATCAAGTATTTTGTGTATTTGATGCATTTTTCTAGTATTTTTGCATTTCAGGGTATAACTTGCGAATTTAGGGGGATTCTTAAAAATAATCCTAGGGAAGTACTTGGAATCAGTTGCGGGGAGATGTGCGAAGAAATCAGCAAAATCAGGACCATAAATTGGAATTTTCCAGAAGCTGTCCAGGCGCCCGCCTGGGATGTGGGGCGACCGCCTGGAGGTGCAGGCGCCCGCTGGGGACCTGGGGCAGCCGCCTGGGGTCGAAATAATTAATTCTGGATTTTCTAATTAGACTTCTAGTGGGCTTCTGACGACGTTGTTTCTTGTGGATTCTTATATAAGCAATCTTGGGAGACGTTTCACAATAAAAAGCAACAAAGAACAAGTATCAATCAAACAAGGAGCAAGGAGAGAAGATTAAGAAGACCATTTTAGCATACTACAAAGAAGAAGAGGAAGCATACGTTATCTTGTGATTCTTTTATTCGTTGTAATAGTGGATGCTAGTTTTCTTTACTTTGAACCTTAATACTCTTGTGACGTACTCTGGTTTTGATAAGTATTTTTATTAGTTTATATTGTTGTGTCATTATCATGTTTACATATGAACCCATGGTGACGATGAGTTCTATCATGGGCTAATCGTGATCACGCGGTCGTAACGGATCTACTATGGATTTCTTTAGTTAATTGTTTAATACATTGGTATGTGATGATTGTATGGTATCTAGAATAGATTATGCTTATTCGTCTTATGTGCATCGCAAACATATAAGATAGCCTGTTAATCTCTTATGAAGCGACAGTGAATCTTGAGATTTAGAACTTGCCATGCTAGCATATGTTTATGTATTGTATGCATGATTAGTGGGTAACTCTAACCGTTTTACTTTCCCTGTGTAATCATAATGAATAATTTGCGCTTAAATCGTTATGTTGTCAAATTCCGTAGACATATAGGGTCTCAACATAATTGATGCCTATTCAACTTCTATCTTAATTGTGGATGCTTGGTAGAATGGTACTGGTGTAACAAAAGTTGGCTTTTATCAGTTTCGTGTTGTTCTATTAATGTCATCACCGTTACATGCTAAGAGTAATAACAATGACTATTGAAGGAAGTAGTAATGAAGTTATGATCTCATGTGAGTTAAATATTGTTAATTCAAGTGTCAATTTAAGTGTTTAATTTTCATAATTATTAATTAGTTAATCAACCTTAAGTGTTATTATCTTGACATTGAGAAGTAATCATACATTGTTGAGTAAGTGTTAATTAAACATAATTAGTCTGAGTCTCTGTGAGAACGAACTAGAAATTATTCTATATTACTTGCGAACGTGTATACTTGCGTGAATTATTAGCGCATGCTTTGTGCCTAACAAGTTTTTGGCGCCGCTGCCGGGGACTCGGTGTTAATTTGTTTAGTTTATGTACTTGCCATCAGTGGTCATTAGGACTTATTGATTAAGACTTGTTACTTATTGTTTCCGGTTGTGTTTCAGGTACTCTAGCGAGCGTTTATGCAAACACGTTCTTGCACTCGCAAGAGGACTCTAGATACGGATGAGGAGACAGACTCAGTTCTTGATATTCCGGAGAAGATAAATTTTGAAGATTCGGATAAAGATAGTGAAAAGAAAGAACCGGTAATCATGTATGATCATATAGTTCCAGCGGATCCAACTCATATGGACTTTTCTCAACCTAAAATTAATGACATTCAGCCAAGCATCATTCATCCGGCTATTCAGGCCAATACTTTCGAAATCAAGCCAGGCACTATTCAGATGGTACAGAATTTTGTTTCTTTCGGAGGTGCTGCGACTGAAGATCCCAACATGCATATCAGGAATTTTATCGAGATCTGTAGTACTTTCAAATATAATGGTGTTACTGATGAGGCTATCAAGCTGAGGATTTTCCCATTCTCTCTGAGGGATAAAGCTAAGGACTGGTTACATTCTTTACCAGCTGGGTCCATCACTACTTGGGAAGATCTTGCATAAAAGTTTCTGGTAAAGTTTTATCCAATGGCCAAGACCGCGGCTATGAGGAGTGCTCTTACTCAGTTTACGCAGCAACCAACAGAATCTATATGCGAAGCTTGGGAGCGCTATAAGGAGATGTTGAGAAAGTGTCCACATCATGGTATGCCTGACTGGATGGTGATCACTGGGTTCTACAATGGTTTGGGGGCCCAATCTGGGCCCATGCTCGATGCAGCAGCTGGAGGCACCTTGTGGGCCAAAAGCTATACTGAGGCCTATAATCTTATTAAAACTATGGCTGCAAACGAGCATCAAAACCCAACTCAAAGGATAATGCCTGGGAAGGTATTAGGCATTCTAGAAGTTGATGCAGCTACAGCTATTGCAGTGCAGCTCCAAGCGTTGTCTATGAAGGTCGATTCTTTAGCCAACTATGGATTCAATCAGATAGCTATGGTCTGTGAGCTTTGTACAGGCTCTCATGATACGGATTAGTGTTCTTTTGTTAATGAATCTGTTCAGTATGTGAACAATTATCAGCGACCGCAGCAGCCTGTGCCAGCTACTTATCATCCTAATAACAGAAATCATCTCAATTTTAGCTGGAGCAATATTCAGAATGTTGTTTATCAACCATATCATCAAGCTGTAAGTAAGCAGTTTAATCCACCTGGATTCCAGCAACCTCAGCAATATACTCAAAGGCAATCATATCCTCAATAAGGAGGTGCTGCTCCACCTTCTAGTGTTGATTTCGAGGAGCTAAAGCTGTTGTGCAAAAGTCAGGATGTTTCTATCAAGACCTTGGAGAATCAAATCATTCAAATAGCCAATGTCGTGCTCAATCGTCAATCTGGCACACTTCCCAGTGATACTGAAGTGCCAGGCAGGAAGGAAGCTAAAGAACAAGTCAAAGTTATTACCTTAAGGTCTGGAAAAGTTACTGAAGCTGAAAAAGCAAAAGATGGAGAAGCTGAAGTTGAAGATGGAGAAGAAAAGAAAAAGGAAAAAGAGGCGGAACCAAGGAAGACTACTGTTGAACACGCTCTGCCTGAGGGTAATACAGGGGAGAAACAGCTCTACCCTCCACCACCTTTTCCTAAGCGATTGCAAAAACAAAAGTTGGATAAGCAGTTTGGTAATTTTTTGGTGGTGTTCAAGAAACTTCACATCAACATACCTTTCGCTGAGGCTTTGGAGCAAATGCCTAGCTATGCGAAATTCATGAAAGGTATTCTTTCAAGGAAGGTGAAACTGGATGATCTTGATACCGTTGCTCTAACGGAAGAGTGCAGTGCTGTGCTGCAACAAAAATTATCTCCAATGCTTAAGAATCCAGGTAGCTTCACCATTCCTTGCACCATTGGCAAGTTGTCATTCGACAAGTGCCTTTGCGATTTGGGAGCAAGCATCAATCTGATCCCGTTGTCTATCTTCAAAAAGCTGAATTTTCTTGATCTAAAGCCCACCTATATGTCTCTACAATTGGCTGATCGTTCTATTATATACCCACGAGGCATCGTGGATGACGTGTTAGTAAAGGTGGATAAGCTCATCTTTCCTGCAGACTTTGTCATTCTAGATTTCGAGGAAGATAAGAAGATTCCCATAATCTTGGGAAGACCTTTTTTGGCTACATGCCGTACCTTGATAGATGTGCAAAAAGGTGAACTTACTATACGGGTGCAAGATCATGATGTAACATTCAATATATTCAATGCGATGAAATTCCCTACAGAAGATGAGGAGTGCTTCAAGGTGGATTTGATTGATTCTGTGGTTATTTCAGAACTTGATCATGTGCTAAGGTCTGATGCCTTAGAAAAAGCTTTATTGGGGAAATTTGACATTGAAGATGAGGAAGGAAATGAGCAACTACAATTTCTAAATGCTTCTACTTGGAAGCGAAAGCTAGACATGCCATTTGAGTCTCTTGGTAATACTGATCTCAAGAATGATGAGGGAAATCTTAAACCATCTATTGAGGAAGCACGTACTTTGGAGCTTAAACCATTGCCTGAACACTTGAGGTATGCTTTCTTAGGTGATACATCTACTTTGCCTGTTATTATTGCATCTGACCTTTCAGGTAGCGATGAGGACAAGCTCTTGAGGATCTTAAGAGAATTCAAATCGGCCATCGGATGGACTATAGCAAATATAAAAGGGATCAGCCCTTTGTACTGCATGCATAAAATTCTGCTAGAGGAAGGTAGCAAGCCAACTGTTGAGCAACAGCATAGACTGAATCCTATCATGAAAGAAGTGGTGAAGAAGGAAATTCTAAAGTGGCTGGATACAGGAATCATATATCCTATTTCTGACAGTTCTTGGGTGAGACCTGTGCAATATGTACCTAAGAAAGGAGTCATTACTGTGGTAGCAAATGAGAAGAATGAGATCATCCCCACTTGAACATTCATAGGATGGAGGGTATTCATGGACTATAGAAAGTTGAATAAAGCCACGAGGAAGGATCACTTCCCTCTTCCATTTATTGATCAGATGCTTGACAGGTTGGCTGTTCATCAGTATTATTGTCTTCTGGATGGCTATTCGGGTTATAATCAGATTTGCATTGCACCAGAAGATCAAGAAAAGACTATTTTCACTTGTCTATTTGGCATGTTTGCTTTTCGCAGAGTTTCTTTTGGCTTATGTGGTGCACCTGCCACTTTTCAGAGATGCATGATGGCTATATTCTCTGATATGATTGGAAATAATATGGAAGTGTTCATGGATGACTTCTCCGTCTTTGGACATTCGTTTGATTAATGTTTGAATAATCTTCGTTCTGTGCTCAAAAGGTGTGTGGAAACTAATTTGGTGCTCAATTGGGAAAAATGTCACTTCATGGTGCAACAACGCATCATTCTTGGGCATAAGGTCTCTAGTAAAGGTCTTGAGGTGGATAAAGCCAAGGTGAGAGTCATTGAAAATCTTCCGCTTCCTATTTCTGTGAAAGGAATCCGTAGTTTTCATGGTCATGCGGGTTTTTATCGGCGTTTCATCAAGGACTTCTCTAAGATATCTAAGGCGTTGTGCAACTTGCTCGAGAAAGATATGCCTTTCAAATTTGATGATGAATGCTTGGAAGCATTCGAGACTCTCAAGAAGAGTTTAATAACTGCACCAGTTATTATGGCACCTGATTGGACAGAACCTTTTGAGATGATGTACAATGCGAGTGATTATGCAGTGGGAGCAGTTCTTGGGCAACGCAAGAATAATATTTTTCATGTGGTCTACTATGCTAGTAAGACGCTTAATGGAGCTCAAATGAACTACACCACTACTGAGAAAGAGCTCTTGGCTATTATTTTTTGTTTCAAAAAATTTTGATCTTATCTACTTGGGACAAAGGTGACAGTATTCACTGATCACGCTGCCATTCGCTATCTGGTCTCAAAGAAGGATTCGAAGCCTAGACTTATTCGTTGGGTGCTCTTGCTACAGGAATTTGAGCTAGAGTTCAAGGATCGAAAAGGTACTGAAAATCAAGTAGCTGACCATCTCTCTAGACTGAAGAATCCCGATTCTACTTCACATGATAAGACATTGATCAATGAATCATTTCCGGATGAGCAGTTGTTCGCAGTTCAGGAGGAAGAGCCATGGTTCGCAGACATTGTGAACTATCTTGTCAGCAATATAATGCCTCATAATATGAATGCGGCTCAAAAGAAGAAGTTTTTGCATGAGGTGAAGTGGTACATGTGGGATGAACCATATTTGTTTAGACAAGGAGCTGACCAGATCATCAGGAGATGTATCCCATTCTGTGAGATGGAGGGGATATTACGAGACTGTCATTCCACAGTTTATGGTGGACATTATGGTGGTGAAAAGACAGCAGCTCGTATTCTTCAAGTAGGTTTTTTCTAGCCTACGTTGTTTAAGGATGCACATCAGTTCGTTTTAAGGTGTGATCGTTGCCAAAGAGTTGGGAATCTTACTAGAAAGGATGAGATGCCTTTAAATGTGATGCTTGAAGTTGAGGTCTTTGATGTTTGGGGAATCGATTTCATGGGACAATTTATCTCGTCCTGCAATAATTAGTACATCTTGCTGGTAGTCGATTATGTCTCGAAATGGGTAGAAGTCAAGGCTCTACCGACGAATGATGCAAAGGTAGTGTTGAGTTTTCTTCATAAGCAGATATTCACAAGGTTTGGAACGCCATGAGTTATCATAAGTGATGAGGGATCGCATTTCTGCAATCATAAGTTTACTTCTATGATGCAACGCTACAATATGAATCATCGTATTGCTACTGCCTATCTTCCGTAAACTAATGGTCAAGCTGAAGTGTCTAATAGAGAGATCAAGCGCATTCTAGAGAAAGTTGTTTGTCCGTCAAGGAAAGATTGGTCTTTGAAGCTCGATGAAGCTTTTTGGGCTTATAGAACAGCATACAAGACTCTACTTGGGATGTCCCCGTTTCAACTTGTCTATGGTAAGGGATGTCATTTACCTGCGGAGCTTGAGCATAAGGCTTATTGGACACTTAAGAAGTTAAACCTTGATCTAGATGCAGCTGGGAAGAAGCGAATGCTTCAGTTAAATGAACTTGATGAATTTCGACTGCAAGCGTACGAAAACAACAAAATATACAAGGAAAAAGTGAAAAGGTGGCAATACAGGAAGTTATCTCCTAAGTTATTTGTGCCGGGGCAACAAGTTCTTTTATTCAACTCTCGTCTCCGACTTTTTCCTGGAAAGTTGAAATCAAGGTGGTCTGGACCATTTATCATCAAAACTGTGTTTCCACACGGAGCGGTGGAAATTTTTAAGAACGATCCGGGCCAAGCATTTAAAGTTAATGGTTAGAGATTGAAGCACTATTGGGGACACGGTAAACCGGGAAGTGGTTAGTGCCATTTTATTGTCAACTTGATCGAACTACTCTATGTCAAGCTAATGACGTAAAAGAAGCACTTCTTGGGAGGAAACCCAAGATGTGAGACTATAGGAACCTTTAGAAGTTAGTACTCTATCCAAAAACCCAAAAAAATCAGAAAAAAGGCATAATTTTTTTTTACAGGAACCTACCAGGCGCCCGCCTGCAGGTTTCAGGCGGCCGCTTGCTGGAAGGCGCCCGCCTGCTGGTTCCAGGCGACCGCTTGGAGACCTATTATTCGAAAAAAAATTCAGCCTTATAAAAAAAACAGAAAATAAAACACAAAAACAATTCCACATCCATAACCCCATTAACCCACGAATTTTCTCCTACAAACAAGCCACAAACCCCACTCCTAATCAATTTCTAAACCTAAGTCCTACCCTATATATACACACAACCTCTCCATATACACTCCCATATACTTTCAACTTACAAACCCTTTCCTACACACAAAACACAACTCTACAACTCTTATTCTCAGTTTCAATGGCCGCAAGAAGATCTCGAACTGTCCATAGTAATAGCACCATTCCGACTGCTGATTCTTTATGGGGTACTGCTGCGAGGCCCCGATTGGTGGATAGGGCTGCTGAGGAGGAGTATGCTAGGCTCCTGACTAAACCAATTCTGAAGGAGAGGGGATTTTTTCTATTGGGGTGGGATGGTGAGTTATTACCGATAATTGCGGAGAAGGGTTAGATCACTTTTTGCGAGTCGCCTGAGGCGGTCCCGATGAGTGTGGTTCGCGAGTTCTATGCGAATGCCAAGGCCGACAAGAATGGGTATTATGTTATTTGTGGGCTTACGGTTGACTACCAGCCCGAGGCGATTTGCCGTGTTATTGGGCAGCGAAAAAGGAAGTCCCAGGAGGAGAATTGGAACGAGAAGACTCCCGAGGATTTTGACTCGGATTTGATTATTGCTACTCTCTGTCAGCCGGGCACGGTGTGGAAGTTTAAGATGGGATCTAATGAGTATCGTTCTTTTCCGGCTGTTTCGATGAACAGGTATGCCCGTGCATGGAATGCCTTTATTTGTGCTAATATTTTGCGTTCTTCACATGCACATGAGGTTACAGTTTAGAGAGCCAGGTTATTGTGGGGGATTTTGAATACGGAGTTTTATATGGACCTTGGTGAGTTCATCTACCAAGGGATTTTGAAGTTTTTGAGGGGGAGGACACATAACAATATCCCTTATGCCTCTGTTGTCAAGAAGTTGTGTAAGGCAGTTGGAGTCCACTGGCCTTCTTATGAGCAGCTGCAGATACCAGCCACTCCTATTGATTCATTGACGCTGAATGCGATGCAGGAGTGGACGGGTGGAGAGCCCGAGGAGCATGGTTTGGGATATCGTCTTCCAGGAGGACGTCCAGCTGGTGAGGCAGGTTCTTCTAGAGCCCAGGGATGTGATGGTTCAGGGATGGCTGATGTCCAGTATAGGAGGCTTTCCAGGAGGATGGATGCGATGTATGAGTCGTAGAGTAGGTTTGCGCAGGAGCTCACCCTAGCACTTGAGACTGCTTTCAGAGGCCTTGGAGCTGACATCCAGTGGCGCGTCTTTGGTGAGGATTCTGCTTATCCGCCTCTTGACACTCCACCCTCTGAGGGTGATGATGATGATTTCTCTGAGCAGGTATACCCTTTGTTCCTTTCTATTACCTGCACTGGGGACAATGAAGATTTTAAGTTTGGGCGTGGTAGTTAAGGAACATATTTATGTGTATGTCATGTAGTTGCATATTCATGATAGTTTAGTTCATATAGTTGCATATTTTTGCCATATAGTTTTTTTTATTTTATAGCTTTATTTATCATATCATGTAGCTCATGTATATTCCATGATCTCTTTTGTATTGCTTTACCGATTGATATGGGATATTGATGCGAGTGTAGTGATAGCGTTCAAGGGATGTTGAATCTTGTTATGTTGACATGCATGCTAGAAACACTTGTATTTCACTAAGTCTTAGAGTATGCTTAAGGACTAGATTGTTGTCAGGGTTTGATGGTTTTTGAGGTTAATTTATTGATTATGCTTAGAATGTATGATAGGCTCTTAATGATATAAGGCATGAAAAGAGAAAATTGGAGTAAAAATTGGAATTCATTGCTAGTCATGGCTAGGCGTCAAATGGCTAGTAGCCGGCTCGTATTGTATGCAAGTAGTCTAGGGTTAAGCAAGATGGAGCGAAACGCACTTGCTCAGAAATTGAAGAAAAAAAGAGAAAAAAAATAAAAAAAATAAAAAAAAAGAAAAAATATGGTTTAATGCATAATTGATCACGAGTGAGCTCTTTGGTATTCGAGTTATTAAGTTCTTAGGGGACTTTGTGCCTAGTGACCTAAGGCTTTTATAGTCTGGGATCCGCTAACCTAATGCTCGCTAAATGGATGCCATTGCATAAGTCTTTTGTAGACCTCACTCATTGCACGATCAAATAAGCATTTGTTTATTGTGTTAAATAAAAGCATGATTCTATAATAAGCTCCAGTGATCTTGAAGTGTTATAAGTCATTTTGTGTCTAGAATATATTTTTTGTATAATCTTGTGATTGCCTTGAGGATAATTGAGTTATGATAATTGATCTAGTTTTTAAGCATATCTGCTAAGCATTCGCACACACCATATTTCTACTTGTATGTTAGCTTGCGTGATTTGATTGATCTTTAGTCGCCTAACTGCATTTGTTGAGATGTTATGTGTTGGTTGGTTTAGTCATCGTAATGGGGATCGCTGCATTTCATGTAGTTTAAATTCATGCATATTTTTATTTTGTTTTTGAGACTGTGACGCTTGAGGACAAGCATCGATTTAAGTTTGGGGGTGTGATGAGTGACATTTTATACCACTTAGAATGTCTTATAATGGCTTGCATTGATGTCTTGAAATCAAGTATTTTGTGTATTTGATGCGTTTTTCTAGTTTTTTTTTGCATTTCAGGGTATAACTTGCGAATTTAGGGGGATTTCATCAAAATAAGCCTAGGGAAGTACTTGGAATCAGTTGCGGGGAGTTGTGCGAAGAAATCAGCAAAATCAGGACCAGAAATTGGAATTTTCCAGAAGCTGTCCAGGCGCCCGCCTGGGATGTGGGGCGACCGCCTGGAGGTGCAGGCACCCGCTTGGGACCTGGGGCGGCCGCCTGGGGTCGGAATAATTAATTCTGGATTTTCTAATTAGACTTCTAGTGGGCTTCTAACGACGCTGTTTCTTGTGGATTCTTATATAAGCAATCTTGGGAGACGTTTCACAATAACAAGCAACAAAGAACAAGTATCAATCAAGCAAGGAGCAAGGAGAGAAGATTAAGAAGACCGTTTTAGCACACCACAATGAAGAAGAGAAAGCATACGTTATCTTGTGATTCTTTTATTCGTTGTAATAGTGGATGCTAGTTTTCTTTACTTTGAACCTTAATACTCTTGTGACGTACTCTGGTTTTAATAAGTATTTTTATTATTTTATATTGTTATTCCATTATCATGTTTACATATGAACCCATAGTGACGATGAGTTCTATCATGGGCTAATCGTGATCATGTGTTCGTAGCAGATTTACTATAGATTTCTTTAGTTAATTGTTTAGTATCTTGGTATGTGATGATTATATGATATCTAGCATAGGTTGTGCTTATTCGTCTTATGTGTGTCGCGAACATATAAGATAGCCTGTTAATCTCTTGTGAAGCGACAGTGAATCTTGAGATTTAGAACTTGCCATGCTAGCATAGGTTCATGTATTGTATGCATGATTAGTGGGTAACTCTAACCATTTTACTTGCCCTGTGTAATCATAATGAATAATTTGCGCTTAAATCGTTATGTTGTCAAATTCTGTAGACATATAGGGTCTCAACATAATTGATGCCTATTCAACTTCTATCTTAATTGTGGATGCTTGGTAGAATGGTACTGGTGCAACAAAAGTTGGCTTTTATCAGTTTCGTGTTGTTCGATTAATGTCATCACTGTTACATGCTAAGGGTAATAACAATGACTATTGAAGGAAGTAGTAATGAAGTTATGATCTCATGTGAGTTTAATATTGTTAATTCAAGTGTCAATTTAAGTGTTTAATTTTCGTACTTATTAATTTGTAATCAACCTTAAGTGTTATTGTCTTGACATTGAGAAGTAATCATACATTGGTGTGTAAGTGTTAATTAAACATAATTAGTCTGAGTCTCTGTGGGAACGAACTAGAAATTATTCTATATTACTTGCGAACGCGTATACTTGCGTGAATTATTAGCGCATGCTTTGTGCCTAACAATGATCCCTACACTAACTGAGTCCCATGTATTATCAAAGATCTTTACTTTTTATTTTAATTCATTCATAACATTTCATGTTTTACATTTCACAATTACTTCTCAATCTTTTCTATATCAATCACATCATTCTTATCTCTTTATTCTCATTATTACTGTTATGTATCTCAACAGTCATTACATTAATTGTTATCCATTAAGGAATATTATTAATCAAAGAACATTCTTAATTTGACCGGGAAGCCTTAACAATTACTACGTTATTTAATAATCTCTTACTCTCTGATTTAAAATAATACTTTTAGAATTTAGCCTTCATATGAATATCAATTAATATTTTTTAAGCAATATTTCAAAATAATTAAACTTTAGGAAATATTTTATTTAAATAATTATTTTTATCGATTAATATTTATTTACAAAAATCCATCTTAAATCATTCATTAATCCCAAAATGTTTCGAAGAATAGATAGATAATGAAATTATGACTACATCGTCTATATGAGTTTAGGTTGTGATAAACTTGTTTGCTATCCTCATTCTGGTATTTAATAAAATTAAATATTTCCAAATCTGATAACCAAAAAAGGAATAATATACAATCGTATAATATTCGAAGGAACAATCTTCGAACTAAGATGACTACGGTCAGAAGAAGGTCGGCTGCCGGTCGACATAACGAAAATAGAAATAATTAGCTAATAACTTTCTCGTTCATTTAAATCCACTTCACTTAATTACTCTTCCCTATTCCAGGGATTCAAAAGTCCTTATATGTACATAATTTAGGATAGTCATTCATACCTCGAATTAATTTCTCAATTTATATCTAGTCTATGCATGTGTGTGTATATATATATACACATATATATATGTACACTATATAACGAATAATATCATAAGGTCAAGAAGTCAACAGTTAAAGAATAGAAGTCTTGCATAAGCAACCAAAGTAAGTTTTATTATGTAAAATATAGGGTTAGGAAACTTGCATAACATACTTACATCTTATATGGAAAACAAGGATATAATATTTTGAAAATAGAGTACGAGGTTGGAAAACTTGCTTGAAGTCCAGCTATATAGTCTCAAGGGTCCTCGCAGTCCTTAATGTCCTCAGAACTCCACTTGCTCCGAATGGTTCTATCAACTGATATGATAATCTAAATTAGCTTCAATAACTAATAAACAACTAAGAAACATAATCAACTCCATTAACTCATTACTTGCCAAGACCTTGATACTAATCCACAAATCTTTATCGAGTCCAGTAAACACAAGTACAACTTATACTTAATCCACGGTCTTTACTCTCATTCTCTACACTAATAGGTAGTCATGATAATCATGAAAAATTTCCATGTTTTAATCGATTCAAAACTACCCTTTTATCTTGGTCAGAACAGATGATCAAAGTAGTGCATCTAGAGTTGACTTTCCTGAGAATTACTATTACGCGACTCGCACTCTAACAATTTTAATAAATCAAGGAATTCATATTTAAATATGAAATCACTTTCAAACTCTTCTTTAAATATGAAATCACTTCCAAACTCTTTTTAAATCTCTACTTATTCTTAACTATATATGACAACTATTATTTTCTCCAATTTATAAAAAAAATAATTCATAATTGATAAATATGTTAGATTTGAATTATTAACATATATTTTTAAGGGGCCGATTATATTATTTTGTTTAGAACCCCCAAAAAGTTCAGGATCTAGTATGAGTCTAATCTTTACATGAAAATTCTTTTGCAATTAACAAAAAGATGAGAAATTTGGAGCCGGTAAGTTGAATGGCTTAGACCGTCAAGAGAGATGACTAAATAAGCATATTACGAACCCTTAGAGATTGAAGCCAAGAAATACCTTTCAAAAGTGCATTTGTTTCAGCTTCTAGAACACTGCCAGGACTTGAGGTACAGGGACGCCGAGAGAAAATTGGTCTAAAAAACATACAAGTATACACTTGAGAATGTTTACGTTAGACATTCAGCGATTCTAACTCAATATTATATTACTATAATAGTGTAAATTTTGGTGTAAAATAAACTAAAACCCAATAATATAATATAAGTATAAAAATTATATCAAATTAATAGTGCGGGTGTAACATCCCATAATGAGAATAAAAATATTTGGGGCCTTTATAGATACAAGTCAACAACTAATATGCATCAAATTACTAACTTTTTCGAACTGACATGTGATGGGTTGTTGGGTCCGGTATGCATTCGGTTGTGGACTTGGATGTTATAAATGGTATCAGAGTTGTACCCGGCCGGAAGTGCAGAGGCACTGCCCGGTTTCCATATTTTGTGTTTGTGAGATCGACGAGGATGTCGATTCTATAAGAGAATTCCACATTGATAAGAATAAGAGTATTTGTGGCCTTTATAGATACAAGTCAACAACTAATGTGTACCAAATTACTAGTTTTTTTGACTGACCTTTGGTGGGTTGTTGGTTCTGGTATGCATTTGGTTGTGGACTTGGTTGTTATAAACTATGTCACAAACCGGGTCAAATCCTGAGCCTTTTTCAAAAATCGGGTCAAGTCCCGATTCCGAGTCTGAAATAAGACTAAGCCTACTTGCCTAAATGCAGCCAACTTGGATAAACAATAAGGCCACCACATGCCCCTAATATATCATGATTAGTTGATGCATGTAGTAGTACTACTTTGACTTATAAGTTGAATAGAAGTCCTAAAACTCCTCGATGTAGGACTGGGGTGTTACAAACTCCCCCACTTAAACTCCTAACATCCTTATTAGGCCAGAACATATAGCCCATAAGCCCAGATCGTTGCCTCTTTAGCCATTGTGGAATAATACCGGCTCGCTTCGTGTCCCTACCTTCGGGTCTCTATCCATTGTGGGATAATACCACCAGCCTTCATGTCCCTACCTCCGAAAACTTGAAACATCAAGCGTTCAAGAGACGGCTTTGATATCATATGTGACAACCCACGTCAAATCCTGAGCCTTTTTCGAAAATCGGTTAAGTCCCGATTCCGAGTTCGAAATATTCCAATATTTACAGGTCTAAATGCAACCAACTTGGGTAAACAACAAGTCCACCACAGGCCCGTAAAAGATTATGATTTGTTAGTGCTTATAGTAGTAGTAGTAGTAGTAGTAGTAGTAGTAGTAGTAGTAGTAGTACTTTGCCTTATAAACTAAACAGAAGTCCCAAATTTCCTGGGACTTGGGTGTTACAACAACAATAAATTTGGTGTCAAAACTAAATATTTGGTTTAATTTTTTTACACTAATTTGGTGTAATTCATAATTCCTACTATGTCATTGTCTTTATTAATAAAAATAAATTTATTCCCGCCATATCCCATTTATATTTTATTATATCCAGAAAAGCTCTTTGCTTTTGCAAAAATAAGAAATATTTTTATTTAGACATTTAGTGTAGAATATATTGTAAATGTGTTAGATTTTATTTTATGAATGCTGTAATTTTAACACTAAAATATTTTAAAATTTAAAATATTTTAGTCTTATTGGTTGGAGATGATCTTCGCAAAACATATAAGAAATATTCTTTATTATCATATCCAAATTCTGTAGTAAATCCACTAAGGATAAGTATGTAACTGTCTCTACTTAAATGGAATATCTATAATGTAAATAAGAAAGATAAAATGTAACAAAAATTAAAGAAAAAAAAATATTAGTTCAAAAAACTGATAAAAATATTGAAAAAAGAATTAGATCGATTTCTCAAAAAATTTCACCACCAACTAACTTATACATACTCATTAAATCTTAAAAAATCATTATGAATTTATACAATTATAAAAAAAATTTGATTTATGTACATGTATTATAAAATATAAAGACTTTAATTAAATAATTAAAACTTGATTATTGGATATATTTATAATAATTTTTTAATATTTACTGAGTTGGGATGAATTATTTGATGGTGAAATACTTTGAATAATAATTTAAAAAATAATGGAATCATTCGTATAAAGATAGACATACTCGTGTTCTTTTTTTTATTTATTTAATCGAATTTGAAATATTTGTATTTATCTTTCTTTAATTTTTATTATTTATATCTTCTATATTTACATTAACTAAGTGCCGATAATTCAATTATGTGACATATAATTTAAAATAATATATTTTTTTAGACATAGTCTTATTCAAAAATAAATATAACATCTAATGAAATTTATAATAAGCAAAATCAGCAAAATTTTCTCTTGAAGTCAACCATGATTCATCCACCTAGTACTAGTTGGTCCTTTCAAGTACAAGCCCGACTGGTGGAAAAAGAAGCAAAATTTTCTCTCCAAGTCAGCCGGGATCCCTATCGTAGTCCGGATTGGTCCCTTCAACCATAACCCGGACTGGGGGAAAAATACAATAAAATTTTCTCAAGCATATTTGAAGACTCTCTACTCTATTCCCCCATCCAGAAAATCTGTAACGGAGAGTGAGGGGAAAATGATAGGATATAAATATTCCTGTTGGGATCTGGTCCTGGATCGACCAAATGAACCAGTCTCGGTTCGGTCTAGTCAAGGTTCAACCCGGTCCCGATCCAGGAGCAACCTAGTCCCGCGACCCATAAAAGAGAAAGCCTAACCTGAAAAAACACGTGTAGCACGGGTCATGACTACATTTCCCACGTAAAAATGACTTATTAATGACCAATGATTGGCACAATCAAGGCACGTGCCAGAGCACTTTGGTGCACTCTTGCGCAATCCTTTCCTGGACACTTGTAAAGCATCAACTAGCGACAGGCCTCATCCGCTCCCAGCAATGAGTAGTCCCGATTGACGGTACCAACCTCTAAACCCTACCATGGGGCTATAAATAGTCCAAGAAAAAGAGGTCTACGGGATACTCTTTCCTACATACTTATACTAACACACATTTAAAAGAGAGTTCTTACTCTCACTCCAGAGGTACGGCGGGGCTCAAATCCCCTTATGATGTTATTTTGCAGACACTCAACGACAGCTAAACTGTAAATTAGTCCCGATATAGTGTCAGAAGGACAAGATTACGGATAGCCAATATCAGTAATCGCACCACTCCATTGAAAAGAAGATAATGCCATGTGATAGTCAAACATTATCTTTAATTCTTTTATACAAGTTCGCTCTATAGTCTACAAAAAATAACACTCAAAGAACATAATATTACATTTATTTAATTATAACCAATATTATCTTACTCCAAGCTACGTTACAAATTTATTATTTTTCAAATTCATTTGTTGTGAATTCTTGGTAACTTTTAGTTATGTCTAATGGCGAGTTAAAAGTTTGAAAAGCTGCAACACGCTTAGTTATGTTGGATCCCAATAAATTTATGTTATGTATTTAAATCTAAAAGGAATTTCTCTGAAAAATTAGTTCAGATGTTTTAAAATAAATTAAAGTTCTAAACCATATTTCTATCACACACGTAGCAAATTATTTAAAGCATTTTCTAATACTTCCTTCATCGATGATAATAAAAATTGGATAATTATGTAACTCCAATTGTCACATATGTTCTCAATTAATTATAAATTTAAGTAGATGTAGAGAATAAAAAATGTTGACTAAATTAATTGATGGTAATCTAGTCCAGTTTATGAACATGCGATATTTTACAAATGAAAATTTAATAATCAAATAAAACTATAAATGACTTGTGGCTATTTTAAAAAAAATAAAGTCTATTTGTTCATAGTATAAAAAAAATTCATATTTGATTATTGTTATTATAATCATTTACTACTTAAAATATGTATAACGGGTATAAAATGCATCCATAAAATATGTATAAGTAGATGAAATTATTATTTAATTGAGTGGAAAAAGTTGAGTATCAAAATTATTAAGTATGTTATTCTGAAATTCTATTATCATTTGAAATAGAAAAAAATCTAGGCTAAAGAAAACAAAATAATATAATTGAATAGAAAAAATAATATAATTGAACAGTCTTTTTTTAAAATTGAAGTCAAACCTCGAGTACTCGATGAAAACCCGATAAATTAGAAAACTTGATTAATTTCAAAACACGATAAGAACCCGATATATTCAAAAATTTGTTAAAATCAAAAGCTTGTTAAAACTTTTAATAGACTCAAACTCAACTCTTATAGTAAACGAGACGAATTCGAACATATATTTTACACTAGACTCAATTTGAAAAAAAAATGAATTTAAATTTGACTAAGTACAATCTCCACTCTTCTAAAAAAAATACAATCTTTACACTAATCGAACTACACCCGTACAACATGAACTACACCCGTACAATGACCCTAATATAATTAGGGTCGTGGTCAGGGACTAATTAACCAACGATCACTTTTCTCCCTGTTGGATTAAGATTCACACGACTAAGATTAAAAATAAAATTTAACAACTCCGCTATAATGTTTAGCGGAGCCACTAACCATCCTTTATAATTTTCGGCCGAGTAGTAAAATGACCTAATACTTTTTGTTAAGAATTATAGACATGAGTAGACGCTTAAGATCGATGAAAAAGGGTTCCAAATCTATTTTTACCTTTAAAACATTTTTAAATATGAAGTTTAGAATGAAGGTCAACTACTTTGGATATTATAATCCTAAAGATTTTATGATGTCTTTAAATAAAATCCACCTTATATGAAGATTGATAGAATATATATATACATATATATATATATCGAATAAAGTTCTATGGAGACCATAATTTGGTTGGAGTCTTGGAGAACAAATCATGACCATCCATTTTAATATGATCCAATACCTTAGATTTATTTTATTATTATATATAATTATAGACATTTCAAGAACATAACTGTCCATTAACCTACGTGAATATGCATCAGGTTCATCATCTTGTGTGTATAGAAACACATGATAACTTCAGTTTTTTATCGACATTCAAAAATGTGAAAAAGATAATAAGAAAGTACTGCTTCTATTATGTACAGTCATGTAGTAATTCTCTCAATAGGTAGACTGTTCTGCACTCTCAAATTCAAATCGTCAAAGATAATTAAAAAAATAAGATAAAACCACAGCTTCTACGATACACATTCATGCAGTACCCTGTAAAAAAAGAATGTCATGCACTACTTTTCTCCATAGGTTTATGGTTCTGCACTTTCAAATTTAAATCGTCAAACATGATTAATCATAATAGGTAAAATCTCATAGTATTGCAATCTCTATTTTTCTCAGTAAAGAATCACTAAATAAGGGTGGGTAAATAAGTTTTTAATTTTGTAACTGCCAAATCGCCCGTTTTTATAAATTAGTACGGGATATTTGGTTTAGGATTGTTTCACCAAATATATGTATATTTGTGTGATACAGTTACCTTGATAACTAACAAAAAATCTAAAAATGGAAATTTAAAACTTTCGTTATATTCCTTATTAATCTCAGTCACAAGAGGGAAGGAAGATCCAATGGTCATGAGATAGGTCTCCATGGTCTCCATACATATTGGATCTCCATAGAACCCAACTATATATATATAGGAAATTATTCAAATAGAAATAACTCTTAAAATGAAAACTAGAAATAACTTTATAAATTTATATTATACTTCCTTTATTTTTAAAACTTATATTATGCCCCCTACTTCATACAATAATTTCCCTAATTTTGCATTTTTAACCCCCTAAATCAGTAGTGACCCCACTGCTACATCAGCAAGGACCCCACTGCCACGTCAGCGCCATGTCAGTAGTGGGACCCACTGCCACATCATCATCGGAAAATCACTACCGACAAACATACAATCACCATCGCCATATCAAAAATTATCACCAAAAAATGAAAAATCACCACCAGAAAATGATAAGTCAGTGTCGGCAACCAAAAATCACCGCCGGTAACCAAAAATCACCACCAACAACCACTATTTCTACCCATCGGATCCGACCACCAGTTACATTCATCAACTGCAATCAATGACATAACAAAAGAAGTCACCAACATATAAACTAAAAACACCGCAATCAAATCTATACCAACAACATTCAGTCATCAAATCGTGCCATCACCCACATCACCTACTTCTGGTCACCAATTTCAGCCAATTAAAAATTACCAAAGTCTTTAGCAAAATCTCCATATCTGAATATAAATTACCACTAAAAAATGAAAATCATTTATTATCTCCGGTCACCAATTCCGACCACATGAAAATCATCACCACCAATTGTCATCAACGCCATCATCGCCAGTAACAACATCTGTGTCATCTCTATCACGACTTTTAGATCTGCATTTTTGTGCAATAACGAAAATTGAGACGATTGGTCAAAATGATGTTGAAATATATAGTATAATTGTGGGTTTAAGCTGGAGTTTTGATGGCGGTGAAGATAGAAAAATGACGGGTTGGTTGGAAATTGAGGAGAATAAGAAAAAATAATGGAGAGCAATAGGGAGGGAGGGATAAT
This sequence comes from Apium graveolens, assembly GCF_009905375.1. NCBI lineage: Eukaryota > Viridiplantae > Streptophyta > Magnoliopsida > Apiales > Apiaceae > Apium > Apium graveolens. The sequence goes on from NC_133657.1 coordinate 87,956,246, forward strand.
AGGGGGTTCATGGTGGTGGAGCGGAGATGGGAGGTAGAGCGGTGGAGATAGAGAGAGGAGGAAGAAAGGGTGAAAGGGAGAGGGAGGGAGAGAAGGGGAGAGAACATAACTGAGAATTCTTACCGTCAGTGGCGGTGTTGCGGCGGTGATAAAGCGACGGGTAGGGATCTGGTGGATGAAAATGGGTTGGCTGGGGTGGGGTTGGGGTGGCTGAAAGGGCGAGGGGTGGAAGGTGTATATATATGTATAAATTTTATTTTTCTAATTTTTAAAAATGCAGTATAGTTGGCCTGGCTATTAAATTGAGTGGGCTGGGCCGAGATTTCTAGTTTTCAGGCTAAGCAGATTTTTATTTGAATAGGACTCTATATATATATGATTTGAGAGAAACACTATTAAAATAGAAATCTGCTTAGCCTGAAAACTAGAAATCCAGGCCTAGCCCACTCAATTTAATAGCCAGGCCCAATATACTGCATTTTGAAAAATTAGAAAACAAACTTTATACATACATATACACCTCCCACCCCTCCCCCTTTCAGCCACCCCCACCCCACCCATTTTCATCTATCATTTTCATCCACCAGATACCTACCCGTCGCCTCATCACCGCCGCAACACCACCACTGACGGTAAAAATTCTCAGTTATGTTCTCTCCCCTTCTCTCCCCCCCTCTCCCTTTCACCCTTTCTTCCTCCTCTCTCTATCTCCACCGCTTTACCTCCCGTCTCCGCTCCATAACCACGAACCCCCTGTTCTCCCTCCCTCCCTCTTGCTCTCCATTAATGTTTCTTATTCTCAATTTCCAACCAACCCGTCATTTTTCTATCTTCACCACCATCAAAACTCCAGCTTAAACCCATGATTATAATATATATATTTTAACATCATTTTGACCAGTCGTCTCAATTTCCGTTATTGCACAAAAATGCGGATCCAGAAGTCGTGACGGGGATGACACTGATGTTGTTACTGGCGACGATGACGTTGATGACGGTTGGTGGTGATGATTTTCATGTGGTCGGAAGTGGTGACCGGAGATAATAAATAATTTTCCTTTTATGGTAGTAATTTATATTCATATATGGAGATTTTTCTAAAGACTTTGGTAATTTTAAATTGGCTGAAATTGGTGACCAGAAGTAGGTGATGTGGGTGATGGCCCGATTTGATGATTGAATGTTGTTGGTATAGATTTGATTACGGTGTTTTTAGTTTATATCTTTGTGACTTCTGTTATTATGTCAGTGATTAAAGTTGATGAATGTAGCTGGTGGTCGGATTCGATGGGTAGAAATAGTGGTTGTTGGTGGTGATTTTTGGATAAGTGACCTCTGTTGCCTTACTCAACCCTTTTAGTTTTGCTTCTATCACCTTTCATAAGGTTTTTTCTTACGGGTCCATCATTTTTATTTAACTTTTCCTGTTTGCAAGTACTGATATTCTCTTTCAACAAATAATATGTATCCCTTGATTTTCTTCATTCAATGGATAATTATCATCTGTTGAGTCACATTTATCAATAGAATCATTTGTTCAAGCTTTTTCTTCTCCCTTTTCCAAACATCTTTACAAAAGGATTCAACACCTTGAAGATTTATGAATTTGCTTGCTACATCCCTAGATTCCTTCCATTTGTAAATTACCTCATGTTTAAGATCCAATTGCCTTTTTAGAATTTCTTCTCTATTCAATATCATCAGCAAATAATCTTTGGCAGCTAGGCAATCTTTCTTAGCATTTTCAAAATCAAGCAACTGAGTCTTTAGTAAAGTGTTTCTCTCAAATAACAAGGCATTAACATTTTTAATTCTAGCATTTTCCTTTTTAATAGATTTCAGAGTGACATGAAAGTTGTATAATTAAGAAGACATATCATTTCTAGTTTCTTGACATTCATTCTTACTTAACTTAAAGAGATTAGTTGTAGTTACCCGATTGCATCTTGAGGTTATTTCTTAATCATCATCTTTTGCCATGAGAGATAGATTCACAAATTCTTTGATCAATTATGGAATCTTAGCATCTACATCTTTCTTCACTATAGTTGATTGAGTATCTTTAAGATCTTTAAACCTTCTATAGGTTGAAGGCATGCTCTCATACCAATTGTTATTCACTTACAATCAACTTAGGCTAATTTATAGAAGGGGTTTTGAATATAAATTAAAATTGTTAACAGAAATTTATATTAGGGAGTAGAAACTGAACACATATATTCAAAATTTTAGCTGGTTTGTTTTTTGATTAACTACCTGAGGTTTATATTAAAGAAATAAATTGTTATGATTACAAACTGATCTCGCAGCTGCAATTTACAGCGTTTCACTCAGAAAGGATATCTCTCTCTCTCGCTCTTGAAAATTATAAATCTATTTCTTAAGTAATAATACTACTACAACATGGTTTATATAACACAAAACTACAATACTTACTAGAAAATACATAACACAGTCTTTTAGGTCCAGTAAAATTTGCTTCTAGCATTCTTTCCCGTGAGGCTTAAAAAATGAGGCTAGATTTTATCTTGATATATTACATTAAATATCCCTCCAATTTTTCATGCATAGACCTAGCTTGTGAAGTCTTATGGTGGTCGTAACTCATTTACCATGAGGAGCTTGACCTTAGACCAAGCAAATAACAAATCATATATATATATATATATATATTGAAGAAATAAAAGAAGATATAGAAATCCCTTTGCTCTAAGTAACGAAGTGTTTAAGATCTATTCTAGTAATCAACTTGGGAGCTATTAACTCACGTGACTTGTCATGTTGAAACTTGAGCGTCTTTGTTCTTGGTTCATTAGAGAGCATTTTATGAATCTAAGCACACACGCATACCGTGCACTTGTGTTTACTATGTGGTGATATTTTAGTGTGATCTTGATGTGTTCAATGTGTTGCATGTTCTGGAAGTTATTGCTGACTTGACTTATACTATTATGTTTGACATTATTTTTATTTGTAATCATTTATTTGCATTTATATAGATGGTAGTAATATTTCAATGCTTGAGGACGACTGTATCATATGCATCATTATTGCATACGTTAGATGGATTTTGTGGTTATATCTTCTGTAAACCCTCACGAGACACAACTCATCCTACTAGGGTTGCCCAGGGATTTAATGTCTTGTTGCATACGCTTGATGCAATCGTGTCATCTATGAAAGTGGAGTTAGTTAGTTGGTTAGATATAATTATTTCTCTTATTTGCCCGAGGACGTGCAAATTGCTAAGTATGGGGATATGTGATATAATATTTATTTATGTATATTTTAGATAATTTTTGCTGTTAAATTATTTATATTTTGCATTTAATTGGATATTTATTAATTAGATTTTAATATATTAATGCAGGATCCATGTAATTTCAAATTGGAAAATATTGGAGCTTAATTATAATAAAACCGGATTTATTGGGCTACTCGCGTAAAATTTATTGTTTGGGTCGTATCTTCAGTTCTGCATATGATATTTGGGCAATTCAACCGCCCACAAGAAGATAACAAGATTCTCTTTTATTAGAGAATGGTCCAGACTTTAAAATCCAGTTCGATTAGTCCATTAACAAAAGAGAGAAGTCAACTGCGAATTTTAACCTTATAAACATTTTCGGTTTGGGAAACTTTAGTTTTTATATTTGAAAACCTTAAAAATACTTTTTATTTGGTTTATATTATTCGAGATATAATATACATATTCATAGCCACTAAGATGAAAATAAGAACTTTCTGCTTGGAAATTTCAACCTTCGGGATAATTCTTCGTTATCTACACTTTGTATTGTATTCTAATCTTCTCATGAACCTTATCACTTATACTATGATTACGGTTGACTAGGTTTTTAATGTTGGGTGGCTGTTTTGAAGCCCAAAACTTTAGGACAATTATATAGTTTTGATTTTCTGATATGTGTTCTTGATTTTGCTTATATATACGTCAATGCTTATAGAGATATATAAATGAAATCTGATATGAGGTCATCAAAATATGGTTTTTCATTGTTATCTCTGTAAAGTCATTTTTTTTGTGGTCATTGGGTTAGTTGTATAAGTGTGTAATTTGTTTTAATCTTTTTATGTGGTCTTGAGGTTATACAGGTAGCAGAACTTGTTTTTATATGGTCATGACAAGTTCGCTATAGGTATACCAAACGAATTTAAGAATTGTGTCATGGATTTAAGATGGATCTACATGCTTCCTAACATGTTTCTCTCATTGTTTACGAACAAACTTTTCAATAATTACTAGTTAATTTAGTTCATAGTCAAAACCACAAACAAGTTAAATTTTATATTATTAGTAGAATATAAGAAAAGTAATCTCTGGATCCTGGACATAGAACGACACCCTATTACTTTACATTACAAATGACAGAAAATGGGTTTAAATTGAGTCATATCAAGCCTCATTAGGGGCGAGCATAAAACCGAAAAATACGGAATTGCTAAAAATTGACAAAAATCGATAAAAACTGGACCGTCTAAATCCGAACCGAATCGGTTATATGTTAAAACCGAACTAAAAAAACCGGAACCGATCTGATTAATAAATTACAAAAATAATTTTATATAAGTTATCTAATTATTTCAAATAAAAATATACAAAAACATATATTTACATGCAGAAATATTGGCCAAACAACTAGCATAATAACTCGTGCGAGGCACGGGTCATTTTTTAGAGTTTTTTTTATGCATCATGCAATTATAATGTTCTTAGAGAAACTCCAACACTATCCTTATGTATGCTCTTAAGTCAAATTTTGAAGAAATGGAGATAAAATTTCTCTCCAACAAGCTCCATGTCCCCCTCTATAACATTAGGAGCTTCGAATGCTTCCTCACTTTTAGAAGTGAATGCCCCCTCCTCAACTATTATTATATTATATTTTTCTTATCCGTCTATTTAACATAAATGATTTTAATGAGTAAAAAGATAGATAGAGAGTGAGTTTACGGAAAATTGTTGGAGAAACTGTTTGATTTTGGCTTCTAATTAATTAGGAACTCATTTATTTATATTATTTGTAGTGAAAATGCAAGAAGGTTGTTGGAGTTGCTCTTAGTTGTTTTCTTATTTGTAAATGTCGTACAATGTCTAATGCATATCAAATACAAATTGATTGTTTATCATGTGTATCATTTTCATACAAGAAATTAGCAAATTACATAACGTATCTAATATAGCTCATTAAATAAAAATATATATTCGTGTTTGTGTTGTATAATTTGTATTAAATGGATGAATATAAACAGGGTAGTCAGTGTACGTTTAAAACGAAACGATTAAACTTAATCTGTAGAATGCCATTAGTATGTTTACAAATAAAAAGCTAAAAATTAACAAATATGTTGAATATAGAGTTGATCAGAAATTTTGAATTTTATTTAAATAAACTATATGTACAGATCTATATTATTACTGAGTTTACTACTAATTTACAATTAACTTAATCAATTTAAAAAGATAAAAATGCATAACTTAGTTAATATAACTTAGTTAATATTGTCAAAAAAATCATAATATACAATAATGTCAAATTTACATTATTGTTAACATTAAAGTTGATTTTAATGAAAAATATTAGTTTTTGAAATTCAACGTATATATGTATGAAAAAATGTTAGTTTTTTATTTACACTACTGTTAACAAAGTAAGGTTAAGTTAAATGTATGTGTGTGTTAGCATGTAAATTATTGTATGTTATATTTCTTAGTAAATTATGATGGTTTCAATTATTTATATGCTAAATATCTGATTTATGTACATGTATAATCATTATTAACATCTAGTGAGATAATTGATTACTTAAATAACATGCATTTATAATTATTCAAAAATTAAAATTATGTAATAAATAATTTGCTATAATTTATATATGGTATTCACATTATCACTGACAAACAATCCATATCTATTTTTTACGCAACCAAGTATCAATCATGGTTGTAACATAAAAATAAATTATATATTTTTAAGATTTATTATTGATATTCATGATTTTTTTCAAGAATTCGAAGGAAAAATTGTAATTATATCGTTATTTATGTTAGTGTTTGTGCCCTAGAGACAATACTATGATGTTTTAGTTTAAGACATTTGGATTATTAATATTTATGTTCTATCGATTATTCCCTTTATAATTTATTAATTCTTAATTTACTGCGATATAAATGTTAGATTAATAAATGTCCTTGGAATATGATATGCAATTCTATATCTCTAAGTACGTGACTTAGAAATGAGGTTATGAGAACAGTATCAATATTCCTAAAGGTCCCTGGTCGAGTATTATTATTAGGGGATAATAATAATGCATTAAGACTGATGTGTTTGTTGACTGATGGGCACATCTCATTGATCATAGGTATAGTAATACTAAAGTCAAAGACACAGGCATATGTATATGTACATGGTGCTGGACAGACCCGATGTGAGATTCTACATGTCTGTTGTGTCATAAGTAATTCTCACAGTGATAATGATGTAATGGTCCTTAGAGCTGAAGTCATTATATTTCTATACGAGAATTAATATACATTGATTCCATTAAAAGTTATCCTTGGCCGGGTAATGATAAAAGTGGACATTGGGTATATTATGGATCGTATGAGAAATATGAATGATCTAGATGGGATTTAACCCTCCTATTTTAGAAGTGATATTATTGGCCTCTTGTGTGAGCTAGACTATGAAATGCGTGGTCACGCTCAAATGTTGATTTGATATGATAGTCTACTCATTGATCAAGGAAAACTGGATTAAACATTGATGAGGATGACACATTACATGCCTCTAGTTTAATCTATAATATTTGGTTAAAGGGATTATATTACATTGTACATTATTCACGAAAGGTTTAATCGATCACCGATTCAATTATTATTACTTGGGTAGCAATGATGTATTACTAGATGCCGCTCATTGTTTACGATTTTAATTAGATTTAAAATTCGTTGCCAACGTAATAATAACCTATAGGGTCACACACAAAGAATGCTTGAAGGATTTAATTTAAATTAGATTTAAATTATATTAAAGTAATTCGAATTATTTATAATATTAATTAAGTATGAATTAATTAATTAGATAAATATTGATTTTCGAATTTACTAATATTAATTATGAAATTCATTTATTAAATAACTAAGTGTGACTTAATTATTATACAAATAGGAAGTTCGAATTAATAATAACTCCTAATTGGTTAAGAGTTATAATTCTTTTACTACTCTCTATAAAATATCTCTTGTGTGGCTGATTTTGTGAGCAAGACTTTTACTAAAACCCTAGCCACCAAGGGAGAAGATGGATAGAGCGAGAAGAAACGAGTTTGTGCTAATACACATTCAATCCTTGCGTTCAAGCATTCATGTGGATACCGATAGAGCGTAGATCGCGAGAGCGGGATGTGTGGTGATTAAACAAGCTTTGAATCTCCATTAGTCAACCAATTTGTAAAGCTTCTTAAGGTAAACAATCTGATCTACGAATTAAATATCTATTTTTCGCATGGATCCTGCGGTGGGTTTCGAAAATTCTGATTTTCACCTTTTTAATTACTGTTTCCGTTGCGTTTATGTGCTCGAAACCCTTCAATTTAAACCGTTTTTAAGTTTCTTTCATTACGACTCTAATATTTTTTTATATAATAGTTTGATAACATTGTATACTATTGTCCTAAATTAAATATTTTTCAATTCAATAAAATTTTATAAACATCAGTTGAACTGGTTAATTCCTTCAAATTATTGAACAATATATATTTTTTCCTTAAATATTATAAAATGCATTGAATCAAATGTTATTGTATAGTATAGATATAACTTTTATTTGAATAATTCAAAATATTAAAATAATACAAAATATTTGTACAATATTATCTTGATCAATGAATATTGCTTATCTAAAAGAATTCTTTTTAACAGCTAGTTTTTAAAGTGAAAAATGAAAAATAAATCGATTTAATATATCATCGCAGTTTTAACAAATCTCTTAAGATCTCATATCAAATTTTGAATATTCTTAAAATTGGGACAAATCCCAAAAATAATAATGCGTTACCAGTGAAGTTAGTAATTTTAATATAAATAATCAACTGACTTGATCCTATAAAGACCTCAAACACAATAATTTATATTAGCATAAGATATTTAAAAATTTCACATTATTGTTAAAATATTCTCGCCGAACTTGTAATTTATATTTACTAAACGTAGAATGTGATGATATTTTTCGGCCGAGTCATGTAGTCAAATCTTGAGTATTTTTTGAACAATGAGCCAAGTTCTAAAATGCATTGACTCATTATAATTCGAAGTTATCTAAATACGTAATACCAATATAGATTATTTATATATAAACGAGTCTATTTTCAATATTTTTTAAAAATTATATATGTACATTTTAATTACTTTTTATAATAAAAAATATGTTAAAAATATATGAGATATATTTTCAAAATAAAAAATGATAAATAAATAAGATACTAATCCATTTATGTACTATGCCTAACTTTATATCTGGAATTCAATTCTTTAAAATTAATTGTAAAGTAACTGTACTTTTTTTGCGAAATTCAAGTAACTATCTTTAAAGTTAAATAAAATAATCATTTAGCACACTTATATATTATATATATGATAAAAAGCACATGTGACAATATGGTGTAGTGGTATGAGGTTGTATAGGTGAATGAAATATCTAGTTCGATTCTCACAAACCACATCTTTTATATAAATATTAAAAATAAGGGTATTTTAGTCTTTTTAATGAAACTTTTAAATCTTATGAATATTATCTCCTTGTTCTCCTATTATATATAGAAGAGAAGTGTATGCCTGATAAGTAGTTGATATCAGAATTTTGCCCAGTTTTGCTGGTTCAAGTTTTATACACTTTTAGTAGGACCTCGTTAACATCTCTGGCGGCAACCTTCCAGCATATTGTTAGAGTATAACCTTAAATTTATGCTAACTTAAGTGATCAGTACTTCAGCCATTATGTTTACACCCACTCCAGTTCAAATTTTTCTGGCTAAGTGTCTTATGATGGTCATTGCACTATTTAACAAAGTAGTGTATGCTTATTTTGGAAAGATACAGAGACTTTAACCAGGTAATTTTTAAATTTTTTAGGTATTATCTATAAAAGTTTTTTCAAATCTACTAGCATATTTTGACAATATTGAGTTATGCGGTTTTAAAATCGAAACCGATTCGATTGTAACTGAACCGAGGTTTTTAAAACGGAACCGATAATTTTGGTTGCGATTTCGATTTTAAATTCTAAAAATTGAGTATATGCGGTTTCGGTTTTTGAATTTTATCACCGTGCTCCGACATAAGCCTCATGATACCAAGGGGGATGTGTGGTATGAGATTACAAATAGAAGAATTATTGAGGCAAAGAATAACCAGTTGATATATTTGGTAATAGGTTTTCCGGGTGTGAAGGTGGAAGAAATGGCTTTATCTCAGTTGTTGGCTCCATAATACTTTTTAGTTGGCGTCAGGTCATTTTAATGTTATGCTAAAAAGCATAAATTATAGACGATAGTTAGTGGCTCCCCTAAAAATTATATAAGTATGACTGAATTTTTTTGTATCTTCTAAATTTTGACCATACTATGATAAAATCATAAAACTAATCGTAGGTGAGTACGAGGACTCTTATAACGTATCTTTGAACAAAAAGGTATCCAATTATTTCATTCGTGTATTGTACCTGTCGTTATTACCATCATGCATGTATATGTAATCTACATGCATAAGGCAAGAAACTTAAATCCAGGAATTAGTTACAAACACAACTCATTAAATATTTTGATAAGTGTTATGCCCGTTTTCGGTCATGGGCCCTAAACAGGTCCCCATGGGAACATTGAATAGCTGGGCACTCATGTGTGGGCTAGAATCGTGGATTAATTTGACTTGGGCCAACACACGCGGGCTGGGCTCAGGTGCTCACACACGGGCTGGGCTCAGGTGCCCACACGCGGGCTGGGCTCAGGTTCCCCACGCGAGCTGGGCCCAGGTGCCCACACGCGAGCTGGGCTCAGGTACCCACAAGTGAGCTGGGCTTAGGTGCCCATACATGAGCTGGGCTCATGTGCCTACACGCGAGCTGGGATCAGGTTCTCACATGCGAGCTGGGCCCATGAGCCCACATCTTATGAAAACGAAGGAAACATTGTATTTATTGATTGAAAAGGAAGGCGTTGCGGGCCAAGGTTGTGACGGCCTCAACCCCGGGGTCAGGAGTTGACGTCATCCACAACACAACAAGTAACATAATAAAATTCATTTTACTGATAAAACATAATCATGAACCCTCTTACCAAGATCTTTTCCAGGTTTAAGTATGACTTAGCTTATAATTTACCATAAAACTAACTCATTACAACCACCTTGACAATACTATCTTAACACATCAACTCAACAGCCCATTTCTGGTCTGTCACAACCATCTCAAAGGAGCCTAACACGGAAGGGACTGGAACTCTGTCTGACTACCACGGGAGAATCTCCTAGGCATCTGCAATACATATATAAACCATTATGCAAGGGTGAGCAATCAATTGCTCAGCAGAACCACTATATAATTAATAATCAAAAAAGTTTATGCTAAACATGTATAGCAACGAAAATCATAACTCGTTTATAAAATAAGTAAACATGTGAAAACTGGATATCAATAACTAGCATGCTCTGTCAAACAATAAAATCAGTTGTGCGCTGTGTAAATACCAGAGTCAAATTTTAGCATGCTATTTTCATTTTTAAATCATTATCTATTCATATATATTGAACCATAAAAGAATGGTCAGGGGTACTTGCCTTGCAGAGGTTTACAAATATTATCGATTGACCTTGAGCTGACACGGACGCTCGGGCTTTATCGCCTAACCACTAAATCACCCTGGATTCGACTTTCACACTCAGGTCCTTCGATTGGAACCTTACTGAGCTCGTCGACTGTCCACTAGGCTATCATTAGACCAACGCCAACTCTTGGGCCTTCCGACTAGAACCTACAGAGTCGAAATACCCTAATTTAGACATTCGATTATGCTTGACATATCCTCGCTAACAATCTACCCGTACGTTAACAAAACTCGATTCGTAACATATTCAATATTATAATACACGTATCAATTAGGGTTCTCCGTTTTCGAAAGTTGGTTCGATGTTCGTTTTCAGAAAATAGGTATATTTATCATTTTATGAAATTACGGCTATCGGTTTCAGCAAAGTATTTCATCACAACACATAATCAGGTTTCGTATAAAGTACTTAAATATAATTGATCGACGTACCGATAATTACTGTGTACGGCCTCGCATTTCCGTGATTTAATTTTCTGGAAATTGGGCAGCACCTCCTTTAATTATCAGCTAACCCGTCGAACGTCCCGACGTCAAATCCATCACAACCAAATTTAAACCAACCACAATTCAATTCCCAACCACCGATTTTAGTCAACAATGTCATTTCGCAAATTCACAAACACCAATTAAATACACTTATTAATCGTTATTATCCGTATTTTTATGTTTTAATTCGTATTTTATACTTTTAATCATATTTTGTATTTTAAATCATAGGGCTCAGAAATATTCATCATAGCCCACCGTCGGCTCTCCGATGCTCATTGCCGACGGCGGCGAAATCGCGGGTACCCAATAAAGTCGGGTTTCCAACACAGATTTCACCGATTGGTTAATTATAATTCCTGTAAAAATATTTATTTCACGCAATCACTCAAATCAATTTTCTGCAGAAAATAAAAACCCGATTAATACTTGCACAATCGGAAAAACAACACAGACCCAGGTAATCGGAAAACAATGGGAACAGGCGGCAACAATTCACCACAATACACACAGCCGAACTAACCATGCAAATACACACGCACACACACTCAATTTAACACACACACAAGCACACACACAAAACACCGTATATATACATACGTATATATATAGCAGGAACCACAAACCGCCGGAACACCGGCTTCAAACAGCCACCGGAAAAAAGGAAAGATAAGCAGCAAACTCACCGGAGAACGGAGGCAAGGCATGGAAAAGATAGAGAAAAGGGAGAAAAGAAGAAAATCGAGAGAGAGACAGAGGGAATCGATAAAGAGAGAGAGATTGATTGAGGGATTACATGAACTGAAAAGAACGAACGGGTTGAACCCGATTAACCCCTCTCCCCCTTTTTGTTTTGTTTTTGTTTTTTTTTTTTTTAATAAAATCTCACAAATAATCAAAATTTATTCAAAATAATTTTCCATAATTTTTAAAATTATTTTTGAAATGCAACTCATATCTGGATTTATCGATCAAATAAAACAACACGCGGGTCGAACTAATCCCAAAAATTTCTGAACAAATTTTAAAATTCCCGAAATATTCCAAACCTAATAAAATATGAATTTCGAAAATTTTGAAGAATTTTGGAATTAAATACGGATTTTACAATTACATACAATCAGAAAATCATTTTAAGATAAATAATTAATAAAATATTAATTTCTAAATTTTATAATTTTTTAAAAATAATAATTGAAATTATGAAGTAATAAAATAATTTTAGAGATAACCCAAGTATCTATGGAGATAATTCTTTAATAAAATCACTTTTTAAATATAGAAACAAAGCAACACATTCACCAATAATTACTCAAACAAATCTCAAACACCAATGAGCACTTATAACTCATCACAAAATAATATCCAGCTAATAGGGCCCATAAACATATTTTATTTATTTAATTATTTAGTAATTACACAATTAAATAATACAGAAATGTACGAATCGTTATATGTTTCCCCCTTAAAAAGATTATGTCCTCAGAATCTGATCTAACTAAACAAGTGAGGATATTTGTCAAACATATCTGACTTTAACTTCCGAGTAGACTCTTCTACTCGAGGATTCATTCAAAGCATACTCACTATAGATATAAACTCATTCCTAAAGACTCGCTCATAACGATCTAGGTTTTGGATAGATCATTCCATGTATAACAAGTTGGATGAGAGCCCATTGGCTCCTAGTCAACGAATTGATTTAAATCAGAAACATATCGCTTTAATATTGACACGCTGAATACTCCATAAATTTGCTGCAACTGAGGGGCAATACTAACTCATGAGCAACTTCATCTATCCTCTTTGATACCTCGAGTGGGTCCATATGTTTAGGACTCAATTCGCCCCTTCTAATCAAACCTAATCAATCTCTTCCAAGGTGAAACCTTTATCAATGCCAATGATCTTATTTTTATATCCATACTCTTTCGATGCAAATCCGTCTTCTTTCTTTGTTTATCCCGAGCTGTTTCAACTCTTTTCCAAATCAACACCACTACGTCCCAGGTGTGCTGAATTAATTCAGAACCTAACAACATTTATGCTCCCCCACTTTTTCTTAATAGTGTGGGGAACCACACTTATATCCATACAAGGCTTCGCAAGGTAGCATTCCCCTACTAGTATGATAACTATTAACATAGAAAAATCAATCAATGGTAGGTGATTACCTCAGTTTCCTCTTAATCCAAAATATATATACTCTCAACATATCTTATATTGTCTGAATCGTCTTTTCACTTTGGCCCTTCATCTACGGATGATATACAGTGCTCATTTTCAACTTAGTTTCCTAACATTCGAACACTTCTTACTCTTCTCACCTAAAGGTATTTAAACTTCCACATCTACTCTTACCAATTCTTTTGCTGATTCCTTGATAATTTTGATCATATTCAATCCTTCCTCTCTGCACAAGGCATCTGTGCACCGGCTTTGCTTAAATGGTCGCTAATGGAATAATCAGAATCGTTTGCTAATCTCAGCCAAAATTTATACTTAAAACTTAATATATAGTTGCTTCTCTTCTGATCTTCATAGGGAAATCCTTGGGCGTTCCACATGGACATCCTTGGTCTTTGAATAGCTGAGGATGTTATCAATAAATACAATTTGCTTATTCAAGTTATCCTTATACACCATGTTCCTTAATTCCTTATAGACAACTGATACACTTGTTACTCCATATAATATCACCAGAACTTGCAATGCTCATAACTCATTCTAATCGCAATCTTTGACATGTCCTCAGGCTAGATCTTAAGTCAATCCCTGAGAAATAACACACTCCTTGAATTAGGTCACATAAATAATCAATTCTTAGTAGGGTTACTTATTCTTATTCGTCGTTTTGTTAAACTCCCGATAATCAGGACACACTCTCATAATTTCATCCTTCTTTTTCAGCAACATCTCTGGTGCAACCCAAGGGACTATATCTGGTATGCTCACTTTCCTTACTAATATCTTTTACAATTATCAAACTAATTATTTCATCCCAATGGTCTTCAAAGAAACTCCAGGGCATTTATATATTACTCAACTTCCTCCAGCTTAAGTATTTTCTTCTTCGTATCTTTACACATGGTGGATCTACTTTATATCCTTAGCTTATTAACTTCTTTCTTCACACAATTAGAAGAGCTTCTTATCTTGCTCCTTCCTTTAGCAACTCACCCTACTCACCCTACTACTGGCTTCCATACACTTTACTATTCGCTTCTCCTGAATTAATCTTTGCCTTATGACAGGACAACCAATTCGTTACTAAAATCATATCAAACTCGTCTAGCTCGAAGGGTGTCAGATCAGCTGCACTACGTCTGAATTCTAAACGCTCGATCCTTTGGTCACTCTAGAAGTCCTGCCTCTAACTGTGCTGGATGTTGGCCCTTGGGATGTAGTACCTTGAGTAACCGTTCCACAACTCCTTGCAATATGCCCAACCTTCCCACAATGGTAACGAATAACTCCTGGATTTTCTGGGTTGCATTCCTGCGCATAATGACCCTTATGACCACATTTGAAATATTGAACATTCTTTGTTTTTAGATATGAAAATCACATCAGAATTTAACTTAACCTAATTAGAACCAACTTCTATCTGACTGACCATTAGCTGGTAAAATTTACCAACTCTCACTTTTAATTGATTAATTGGGGTATCAACAGAAACATCAATAACACACAAAAGTATACGTTGTATCTTTAAAAGTAGGGTATTTTTCCAAAATATTGGGCAGCATTTCCTCTATATTATTGACTACCAGTCGGACTCAGGCCGACATCAACAATCAACCAACAACTATATTAATCCATCACCATTAACAAACCACCAACTGGTATACTAACCAACTACCATTACTCAACTCCACGATTCACAATACTGTGACACATAACATACTAATCACCATATATATCACTATCCAACATAACAAAATGGGTTTAGCTATATCAGCCACAACTACCAAAAAGCAGCCTCGCAAACCAGGTCTGACTTAAGGAACTCTGAATCCTGCTGGACATACTAGTCCTATTTTAACCACCCATTCTTCTAAGGGCGGTTCCCTATCATTTTCCATAGACTCACGTACCACTGAATTAACTTTTCTAGAACGACAACCTTCTCCAATGGATCGCCAATCTTTTCTGCTGTCGTTATTCAAAATTAGCAATCAGATACAAAACTTTTACTTTTCCTGACGGTCAACTCTTTGTTTACTTTCCATAACTAGGAAGGTCTGACCACAGAGGTTACCGAAGGAAATTCATGCCAAATAAAATTTTGAAATCAAGATAATCCATTCTAAAAGAAAAGTGAAGAAGATGCAGATATGACTGGGAGCAACCATACAAGTACGTAAGATGGCCAGTCTTAGTAGCATACAGTTTATAACATAATTCGGTGGCATCCCACTAGACCCTTTGCCACACAGACAAATAGTCAAATCATATGTATTATTTGCCCCAATCAACCGATAGAAACTCCGAGGGCAAAATATAAGGGTTCAAGGTATAAACCACAGTACTGATCCACATTCACTATGAGACTCGGCTGTCATGGCAGCCGCTGACTATTACCATTCCATCTGAACTTTCACGGTTAGACTCGCTTTCTCGAGAAACAATACTAGAACCCTCTACCAGACATTGTCAATGATACCTATATACAAGGGAGACTTACTAAAATCTAGGGCAGTTCCAACCAATCCTCCAGAGACGTCGGGGTTACGCTTTCGGAACCCTTGATTGAACTAATACACTCGCTCCTCTGATTGAGTTGCTGACTCACATCTATATATAAACCTTCATGCACTCTTCTGATTCTATTCTTAACCTAAATCAGGGACTCAAACCTGTAGCTCTGATACCAACTGTGACGGCCTCAACCCCAGGGTCAGGAGTTGACGTAATCCACAACATAATAAGTAATATAATAAAATTCATTCCACTGATAAAATATAATCACGACCCCTTTTACCAAGATCTTTTCCAGGTTTAAGTATGACTTAGGTTATAATTTACCACAAAACTAACTCATTACAACCACCTTGACAATACTATCTTAATACAGCAACTCAACAGACCATTTCGGGTCTGTCACAACCACCTCAGAGGAGCCTGACACGGAAGGGACTGGAACTCTTCCCGACTACCACGGGAGAATCTCCTAGGTATCTGCAATACATATATAAACCATTTTGCAAGGGTGAGCAATCAATTGATCAGCAGTACCACTATATGAATAATAATCAAAATAGTTTATGCTAAACATTTATAGGAACGGAAATCATAACTCGTTTATAAAATAAGTAAACATGTGAAAACTGGATATCAATAACTCGCATGCTCTGTCAAACAATAAAATCAGTTGTGCGATGTGTAAATACCAGAGTCAAATTTTAGCATGCTATTTTCATTTTCAAATCATTTGTTCCATTACAGGAATCATAAAACCATTTATCCCGTTACGGGGATCCAAAACCATTTGTTCCATTACGGGAACCATAAAATCACTTGTTCCGCTACGGGAACCTCAAAATCACTTGTTCCTCTCCGGGAACCTCAAAATTATGCTCAGATTTAAAAGTATTGGATGATTTCTGGTGAGACAACTGATCAGGCTATCTCCATAGGATAACTCTATCTTGCCATCCTATGAAAACTTGTTCTGGAAATCAGAGACTAGCTAGGTCCCTGTCACGCTGGGCTGGTGGTTATAATAGGGTGCACAACCACTTCGCCTCTTACGCTATCTTCCTAGCCGTTACGGGCCCTTTCACACACTCATCCAGTTATCTGATCAATTTTATCCAGTTTTCCAAACCACTTACCTATCTCTTTTCAAAACAATTCTATCACAGCACATTTTCCAAAACATTTTCATTTTATTCAAAGTTTAGAGATAGGTACTTTCAGAAGTTACTTTTCCCCAAAAACACAAGTTAACAAAACAATTTGAACACAGGGGGATACGTAACTTAAAACATTTCTGTTCCATTACGAGATTAAAACATTATCTATTCATATATATTAAACCATAAAAGAATGATTAGGGGTACTTGCCTTGCAGAGCTTTACAAATATTATCAATTGACCTTGAGCCGACACGGACGCTCGGGCCTTATCGCCTAACCACTAGATCACCCTGGATTCGACTTTCACACTCAGGTCCTTCGATTGGAACCTTACTGAGCTCGTCGACTGTCCACTAGGCTATCATTAGACCAACGCCAACTCTTGGGCCTTCCGACTAGAACATATAGAGTCGAAATACCCTAATTTAGACATTGGATTATGCTTGACATATCCTCGCTAACAATCTACCCGTACGTTAACAAAAACCGACTCATAACATATTCAATATTATAATACACGTATCAATTAGGGTTCACACTTATGTCCATACAAGGCTTCGCAAGGTAGCATTCCCCTACTAATATGATAACTATTAACATAAAAAAATTCAATCAATGGTAAGTGATTACCTCAGTTTCCTCTTAGATCCAAAATATATATACTCTCAACATATCTTATATCGTCTGAATCGTCTTTTCACTTTGGCCCTTCATCTACGGATGATATACAGTGCTCATTTTCAACTTAGTTTCCAAACATTCGAACACTTCTTACTCTTCTCACCTTTAGGTATTTGAACTTCCACATCTACTCTTACCAACTCTTTTGCTGATTCCTTGATAATTTTGATCATATTCAATCCTTCCTCTCTACATAAGGCATCTGTGCACCGACTTTGCTTAAATGGTCGCTATTGGAATAATCAGAATCGTTTGCTAATCTCAGCCAAAATTCATACTTAAAACTTAATATATAGTTGCTTCTCTTCTGATCTTCATAGGGAAATCCTTGGGCGTTCCACATGGACATCCTTGGTCTTTGAATAGCTGAGGATGTTATCAATAAATACAATTTGCTTATTCAAGTTATCCTTATACACCATGTTCCTTAATTCCTTATAGACAACTGATACACTTGTTACTCCACATAATATCACCAGAACTTGTAATGCTCATAACTCATTCTAATCATAATCTTTGATATGTCCTCAGGCTAGATCTTAAGTCAATCCCCGAGAAATAACACACTCCTTAAATTAGGTCACATAAATAATCAAATCTTAGTAGGGTTACTTATTCTTATTCGTCATTTTGTTAAACTCCCGATAATCAGTACACACTCTCATAATTTCATCCTTCTTTTTCAGCAACATCTCTGGTGCAACCCAAGGGACTATATCTGGTATGCTCACTTTTCTTACTAATATCTTTTTCAATTATCGAACTAATTATTTCATCCCAATGGCCTTCAAAGAAACTCCAGGGCATTTATATATTACTCAACTTCCTCCAGCTTAAGTATTTTCTTCTTCGTATCTTTACACATGGTGGATCTACTTTATATCATTGGCTTATTAAATTCTTTCTTTGCACGATTAGAAGAGCTTCTTATCTTGCTCCTTCCTTTAGCAACTCACCCTACTCACCCTACTACTGGCTTTCATAAACTTTACTATTCGCTTCTCCTGAATTAATATTTGCCTTATGACAGGACAACCAATTCGTTACTAAAATCATATCAAACTCGTCTAGCTCGAAGGGTGTTAGATCAGCTGCACTACGTCCGAATTCTAAATGCTTGATCCTTTGGTCACTCTAGAAGTTCTGCCTCTAACTGTGCTGGATGTTGTCCCTTGGGATGTAGTACCTTGAGTAACCGTTCCACAACTCCTTGCAATATTCCCAACCTTCCCACAATGGTAACGAATAACTCCTGGATTTTCTGGGTTGCATTTCTGCGCATAATGACCCTTATGACCACATTTGAAACATTGAACATTCTTTGATTTCGGATCTGAAAATCACATCAGAATTTAACTTAACCTAATTGGAACCAACTTCTATCTAACTGACCATTAGCTGGTAAAATTTACCAACTCTCTCTTTTAATTGATCAATTGGAGTATCAATAGAAACATTAATAACACACAAAAGTATACGTTATATCTTTAAAAGTAGGGTATCCAAAAAATTGGGCAGCATTTCCTCTGTATTATTGACTACCAGTCGGACTCAGGCCGACATCAACAATCAACCAACAACTATATTAATCCATCACCATTAACCAACCACCAACTGGTATACTAACCAACTACCACCACTCAGGTCCATGATTCACAATACTGTGACACATAACATACTAATAACCATATATATCACTATCCATTATAACAAAACGGGTTTAGCTATATCAGCCACAACTACCAAAAAGCAACCTCGCAAACCAGGTCAGACTTAAGGAACTCTGAATCCTGCTGGACATACTGGTCCTATTTCAACCACCCATTCTTCTAAGGGCGGTTCCCTATCATTTTCCATTGACTCACGTACCACTGAATTAACTTTTCTAGGACGAAAACCTTCTCCAATGGATCGCCAATCTTTTCTGCTATCATTATTCAAAAATAGCAACCGGATACAAAACTTTTACTTTTCCTGATGGTCAACTCTTCGTTTACTTTCCATAACTAGGACGGTCTGACCACAGAGGTTACCGAAGGAAATTCATGCCAAATAAAATTTCGAAATCAAGATAATCCATTCTAAAAGAAAAGTGAAGAAGATGCAGATATGACTGGGAGCAACCATACAAGTACGTAAGATGGTCAGTCTTAGTACCATACAGTTTACAACACATAATTCGGTGGCATCCCACCAGACCCTTTGCGACACAGACAAATAGTCAAATCATATGTATTGTTTGCCCCAATCAACCGTTAGAAAATCCGAGGGAAAAATATAAGGGCTAAAGGTATAAACCACAGTACTGATCCACATTCACTCTGAGACTCGGCTGTCATGGCAGCCGCTAACTATTACCATTCTATCTGAACATTCACGGTTATACTCTCTTTCTCGAGAAACAAAACTAGAACCCTCTACCAGACATTGCCAATGATACCTATATACAAGGGAAACTTACTAAAATCTAGGGCAGTTCCAACCAATCCTCCAGAGACGTCGGGGTTACGCTTTCGGAACCCTTGATTGAACTCATAGACTCGCTTCTCTAATTGAGTTGCTGACACACATCTATATATAAACCTTCCTGCACTCTTCTGATTCTATTCTTAACCTAAATCAGGGACTCAAACCTATAGCTCTGATACCAACTGTGACGGCCGCAACCCCGGGGTGAGGAGTTGACGTCATCCACAACATAATAAGTAATATAATAAAATTCATTTCACTGATAAAACATAATCACGACCCCTCTTACCAAGATCTTTTCCAGGTTTAAGTATGACTTAGGTTATAATTTACCACAAAACTAACTCATTACAACCACCTTGGCAATACTATCTTAACACAGCAACTCAACAGACCATTTCTGGTCTGTCACAACCACCTCAGAGGAGCCAGAAACGGAAGGGACTGGAACTCTTCCCGACTACCACGGGAGAATCTCCTAGGTATCTGCAATACATATATAAACCATTTTGCAAGGGTGAGCAATCAATTGCTCAGCAGTACCACTATATGAATAATAATCAAAACAGTTTATGCTAAACATTTATAGGAACGTAAATCATAACTTATTTATAAAACAAGTAAACATGTGAAAACTGGATATCAATAACTAGCATGCTCTGTCAAACAATAAAATCAGTTGTGCGATGTGTAAATACCAGAGTCAAATTTTAGCATGCTATTTTCATTTTTAAATCATTTATTCCATTATAGGAATCATAAAACCATTTGTCCCGTTACGGGGACCCAAAACCATTTGTTCCATTATAGGAACCATAAAATCACTTGTTCTGCTACGGGAACCTCAAAATCACTTGTTCCTCTCCGGGAACCTCAAAATCATGCTCTGATATAAAAGTATTGGATGATCTCTTGTGAGACAGCTGATCAGGCTATCTCCATAGGATAACTCTATCTTGCCATCCTATGAAAACTTGTTCCGGAACTCAGAGACTAGCTAGGTCCCTGTCATGCTGGGATGGTGGTTATAATAGGGTTCGCAACCACTTCGCCTCTTACGCTATCTTCCTGGCCGTTACGGGCCCTTGCACACACTCATCCAATTATCTGATCAAATTTATCCAGCTTTCCAAATCACTTACCTATCTTTTTTCAAAACAATTCTATCACAGCACACTTTCCAAAAAAAATTCATTTTATTCAAAGTTTAGAGATAGGTACTTTTAGAAGTTACTTTTCCCCAAAAATACAAGTTAACAAAATAATTTGAACATAGGGGGATACGTAACTTAAAACGTTTATGTTCTATTATGAGATTAAAACATTATCTATTCATATATATTGAACCATAAAAGAATGGTCAGGGTTACTTGCCTTGCAGAGCTTTACAAATATTATCGATTGACCTTGAGCCGACACGGATGCTCGGGCTTTATCGCCTAACCACTAGATCACCCTGGATTCGACTTTCACACTCAGGTCCTTCGATTGGAACCTTACTGAGCTCGTCAACTGTCCACTAGGCTATCATTAGACCAACGCCAACTCTTGGGCCTTCCGACTAGAAACTACAGAGTCGAAATACCCTAATTTAGACATTCGATTATGCTTGACATATCCTCACTAACAATCTACCCGTACGTTAACAAAACCCGACTCGTAACATATTCAACATTATAATACACGTATCAATTAGGGTTCACGTTTTCGAAAGTCGGTTGGGTGTTCGTTTTCAGAAAATAGGTATATTTATCATTTTACGAAATTCGGGTTATCGATTTCAGCAAAGTATTTCATCACAACACATAATCAGGTTTCGTATAAAGTACTTATGTATAATTGATCGACGTTCCGATAATTACTGTGTACGGCCTCGCATTTCCGTAATTTAATTTTCCGGAAATTGGGCAGCACCTCCTTTAATTATCGGCTAACCCATCGAATGTCCCAACGTCAAATCCATCACAACCAAATTCAAACCAACCACAATCCAATTCCCAACCACCGATTTTGTATTTAATATCATAGGGCTCAGAAATATTCATCATAGCCCACTGTCGGCTCTCCGATGCTCATTGCTGACGGCGGCGAAATCGCAGGTACCCGATAAAGTCGGGTTTCCAACACAGATTTCACCGATTAGTTAATTATAATTCCTGAAAAAATATTTATTTCACGCAATCACTCAAATCAATTTTCTACAGAAAATAAAAACCCGATTAATACTTGCACAATCGGAAAAACAACACAGACCCAGGTAATCGGAAAATAAAGGGAACAGGTGGCAACAATTCACCACAACACACACAGCCGAACTAACCACGCAAATACACACACACACACACTCAATTTAACACACACACAAGCACACACACAAAACACCGTATATATACATATATATATATAGCAGGAACCACAAACCTCCGGAACACCAGCTTCAAACAGCCACCGGAAAAAAGGAAAGATGAGCAGCAAACTCGCTGGAGAACGGAGGCAAGGCAGGGAAAAGATAGAGAAAAGGGAGAAAAGAAGAAAATCGAGAGAAAGACAGAGGGAATCGATAGAGAGAGAGAGGGGGAGAGAGAGAGAGGGGGGGAGGGAGAGAGAGATAGAGAGAGAGAGAGAGAGAGAGAGAGAGAGAGAGAGAGAGATTGATTGAGGGATTACATGAATTGAAAAGAACGAACGGGTTGAACCTGATTAACCCCTCTCCCCCTTTTTGTTTTGTTTTTGTTTCTTCTTTTTTTAATAAAATCTCACAAATAATCAAAATTTATTTAAAATAATTTTCCATAATTTTTGAAATTATTTTTGAAATGCAACTCATATCTGAATTTATCGATCAAATAAAACAACACGCGGGTCGAACTAATCCCAAAAATTTCTGAACAAATTTTAAAATTCCCGAAATATTCCAAACCTAATAAAATATGAATTTTGAAATTTTTGAAGAATTTTGGAATTAAATACGGATTTTACGATTAAATACAATCAGAAGATCATTTTAAGATAAATAATCAATAAAATATTAATTTATAAATTTTATAATTTCTTAAAAATAATAATTGAAATTATGAAGCAATAAAATAATTTTAGAGATAACCCAAGTATTTATGGAGACAATTCTTTAATAAAATCACTTTTTAAATATAGAAACAAAGCAACACATTCACCAATAATTACTCAAACAAATCTCAAACACCAATGAGCACTTATAACATCACAAAATAATATCCAGCTAACAGGATCCACAAACATATTTTATTTATTTAATTATTTAGTAATTACACATTTAAATAATACAGAAATGTACGAATAATTATAGAGGTGACCAAACCGGCCCGCATTAAAGGACTTTGTGTGCAACATGGAAAGTGACTCATAGATGACTGAGTTGCTCGTAGATTTTGGGGCCGACACGGGTTGTTCCTATAATTAAGGGAAGAAATGCGGAGATGACGCGAGATTGTAGGAAGCGTGTTGAGCCGGTCGAGATTTACGTGACTAATTGGCTGAAGTCCTGACTTTTATCATGGGCTTGGGCTGCACGGATTGAAGAACTCTAACCCTTGCCTATGTGACTTATTCCCCAAGCGCAAAGCTCGCCGCTTCAAGGTCTCTCAACGTAGCTGGAAGGGAAAGGGTCCCCAAAAGAGGCTGATTCACAAGTGTGATGACGTGGAAACTTAGACCAAGTAAAAGAAAGAGGCATCACTAGAAAAGGAAGAGATACCTCAGGATTGGGTTGAGCGAGGCAGCCAGATCTCTAAGAGATCGGGGCAAAATCCAGCTTCGTCCGAGGCAAGGTCGACTAGTGTTCTAAACCGCGTGGGCAAGAAGCTAAGTGAGCATGACCTCTGGCTCAAATTAGAGAATAGCAAGAAAGAGAGAAAAGACAAGGAGCCCAAAGATCAGAAAACCCTAAAAAGAGGGCGTGCAGCGACTCCTCCAGAAAGACGACAATGCACCCCGCCCAGGAGGGGGGGACGACGTAGGCACAGAGACAATCATGAAGAAGAGTCGCATGTGCAAGATGGAGGAAGAGGACGCCACGAGCGACCTCAGGGCTCTCACCACTCTAGTGATGCAAATGGTGATAGAGAAAGAGAAGTCATTAGAGTGGGTGACCTAAGGAGGATCTTAGATTAGATGGAACAGGGGAAGAGGGGACCCCTACCCTCAACAGCCCCTTCTCCATTCACGGCTGCCATTCGATCATCTCCCTTGCCTTGGGTATTCAAGCACAACCTTGATCTTCTGTTCAATGGAAAAGCCGACCCATCGGAATATCTTATAAAATTTAACACATAGATGGAGGTTTATCAGGTGCCAGAGCCAACCTGCTGCAGACTTTTCGCAGCATCACTCCGAGGGAGTTCCCAGCAATGGTTTTTCAAGTTAGGACCGACTAGCATAAGGACGTGGCAGCAGTTAGAAGACCTGTTCATCCGATAATTTCAATCCACCCTCCACTACTCACCTCTTGTGGCCACGCTAGCCAACATCAAACAAAGGGAGGGGGAGCCTCTGGCGGAATACTTTTGCCGGTTCAATAATGAAGTTCCTAAGGTGAGATGTGCTAGTGAAGAGACCATCAAGAACTTTCTGATAGCGGGGCTGAAGGAAGGGTCAAAATTTTGGAAAAGCCTCCAAGCTAGCGAGCCAAGGACCTTAGCAGAATTCTATGAGCAAGATGAACCCTTTAAGAGGGTAAAGGAGTCAATGAGGGAGCTAAAAATCAATGAGAACTATCGATACAAGAGAGACTGGTCCTCGAGCCCTGATCAGAAGAGGAATATATATCAGTGTAGTTCAAGCCCCAAGAAGTCTGCCCGGGACAAAGAGACAAACAAAGATTCGGGGAGGGCCTATACAAGCAAATGGCAGACACATACCTCTCTAGTAGCCTCCATCGACCATATATATGCTACCTATGCTGGGAAAGGGGTGTTCAGGAAAGCAGCCCCTTTCACAGACTACAACAAGAGGGATACTTCGAAGTATTGTGCATACCACGAGGCCATGGGGCATGATACAACGAATTGAAGATAATTGAAGAATGAAATCGAGATACTGATAAGACAAGGGAAGCTTACAGAGTGGGTTGTCAAGGAGGTTCGAAAACACATGACTGATTATCATACCGTCCCTCCACCACCCCTAGAGGACAAAGAGAGGGTACCCCGGGCCAGCAGTATTCATATTATTCTAGGCGGGTCTCACATTGGTGGAGACAGCCGGAAGGCGATGGACAGATATGCCCGGGAAGCAAAGGACAAGCCCCTCACCAACATCAACAATCTAAGCCAAAGGCCCCCGGAGCTCTTTGAAAAGGAGGCTGATGATATTGTGTTTAGGGAAAACGATGCAAAATGGGTGCACTACCCCCATACTGATGCCCTGGTAATAAAAATAAAGATTGGGACAGTAAATGTCCATCAAGTATTGGTGGATACCGGGAGCTCGGAAGATGTTCTAACCTATGATGCCTACAAGAAACTAGGACTGCTAGATAGAGAACTGACCTCGACAGGTGGGCACTTGTATGGGTTTACGGGAAACTCAATCGGAGTAAAAGGGATGATTCGGCTCCCGGTGACCTTAGGAGAAGAGCCTTATATGGCCACCCAGATCGCTATGTTTACAGTTGTAGATCAGCATTATGCCTACAATGTTATAGTGGGCAGGCCCCTTATGAGGGCAATGAGGATGATGATCGATCCATCACATGACAGTAAAATTTCCAACCTTCACGGGGGTAGGCTCCTTGAAGAGCTGTCAATACGAATCGAGGGTCTGCTACAACCAGCACTAAGGGCAACCGCGTCAGGAAATGCATCGAAGGAGATGGTCAAATCGGGTGAAGGCGATGTCCTCATGGAAGAGGCAGAGGGCAGGAAGAGAGTATGTCCTGAGGGACACAAGACTCGTAACATGATTTCAATCGAGGAATTGCCCAAGAACTATTTTGAGCATATGGGGATTTAGGTGGAACCGCGCCCAGGGGCCCTGCTGATGTAGGCCTCTTAGCCCATCATGTTGGTACAGGAGGGGATTTTAGAAGAGGCAAGTGATGAAGAAGAAAGCCCAGAATAAATCGCTGTAAGACTTAGGAAAGGAAATTGGGCACGCGAAGAAACAACAACAACTATGGATCTGCCCAACGGAATCACTCGCACGGTCACCATGACCTCGGAATGCTTGGTAAATCCGGTTCGAGCTCACCAGCCCGAGTTCGAGGATACGGAAGATTTGACAATTACGAAAGTGGGAAAACTAGTGAGGCTCGAGCAGACTTAGATCCAGGAATTCCCCCAATGGTTGAGAGGGATGGGGCCGCAGAGGACACAATTCCAATCATGGTAGACCCGAATGATCCCTCCAAGGTACTCAGAATAGGTTCTAACCTAAGCCCTGACTTAAGGGAAGACCTGGCTCAATTGTTAAGGGGAAATTTGGATGTCTTTGCATGGTCACACTCTGATATGATAGGGATTGACCCAAATGTCATGTGCCACCGGCTCAACTTGGACCTGAAAAAGAAGGGGGTCAGACATGAGAGGCGGCCGATTAGTGGAGAAAGGGCAGAGGCCCTCAAAGAAGAGGTGGATAGACTGATGGAGGCAGGGCTTGTAGGGGAAGCCTTCTACCCCATGTGGTTGGCCAACCCAGTGCTTGTCAAGAAACCAAATGGCAAATGGAGGACATGTGTGGACTTTACCGACCTAAACAAAGCTTACCTGAAGGATAGTTTTCCTCTAACCCGAATCGACCAGCTGATTGATTCCACAGTTGGGCACACACTACTTAGCTTTATGGATGCTTATTCGGGATATATCCAAATCCCAATGTATGGGTCAGATCAGGAGCACACCTCATTTATTACTGATCAGGGCCTCTATTGTTATATCAGGATACCCTTTGGCCTCCTTAACGCTGAGGAAAACCATGGAGGCCTACGTAGATGATATGCTTGTGAAGTCAAATGAAGCAAAGGATCATGTCTGCCACCTATCATAAATGTTCCAGATCCTAAGGGAGTATAGAATGAAGCTCAGCCCCCAGAAATGTGTGTTTGGGGTCGAATCAGGGAAGTTTTTGGGATTTATTGTCAACCATAGAGGCATTGAGGCCAACCCCGCCAAGATACGAGCCCTACTCGAGATGAGATCCCCTCGACAGGTGAAGGATGTTCACAGTTTAACGGGGTGAGTGGCTTCCTTAAACCGCTTTGTCTCAAAGTCCTCCGATAAATGCCAAAAGTTCTTCAAAGAAATTAAAGGAGTGGGGAGGAATTTTGAGTGGACAAAAAAGTGTGAGGAAGCCTTTCAGAACATAAAGAAGCATCTTAACAATCCTCCAATATTGTTCAACCCAAAGGCAGGTGAGACTCTGGTCCTATACCTGGTTATCTCTGACATTGGAGTAAGTGTGGTACTGGTCTGAGAGGAGGATGGTATCCAGCTCCCAGTATACTATATGAGTAAAAGGCTAGCCGACGCGGAGACTCGGTACACAAGCCTCGAGAAATTAATATATGCTCTGATCCTGGCCTCCCGAAAGCTCAGGCCCTATTTTCAGGCGTACAGTATAGAAGTACGAACCTCCTATCCCCTCAGGCAAGTAATGCACAAACCGGAGTCTTCTGGTCGAATGTTGAAGTGGACGGTTGAGCTCGTCCAGTTCAAGGTGGATTGTAAGCCCAGGACCGCAATCAAAGGCCAAGCCCTGACCGATTTTGTGTTGGAATTTCCTCCACATCAAGAAGTGGAGTAGGGAGCCCTTGTTGTCATACCTAGTGCAGAAGAGGTCGGGCTGGTAAGCCAAAATAGTGCCCCATGGTGGAGCCTATTTGTGGATGGAGCCTCTGATGGGGATGGGACAGGAGCTGGAATTGAACTAATCAGCCCAGAGGTGCACAAGATCAGATGCGCGACCCATCTGGCCTTTCATGCAACCAACAATGATGCTGAGTATGAGGCCCTGATCAACGGTCTCAAGCTAGCTTTGGAAATGAAGGTGGAGAATTTGAATGTATTTAGTGACTCCATGATCGTGGTCTATCAGATAAACGGGGGTACCAAGCTAAGGGGCCAAGAACAGAGCTTTACCTGAAGTGTGCGTAGAGGATAATTGAGACATTCAACGAAGTGAGGCTGGAACTAATTCCGGACGAGCTGGCTAAACTCGGCTCGCGCCGTGAGGCCACTCTGTTACGAGTCGTGCCCTTTGATATACAGAGGCAGCCTAGTGTGCCCGAGCATGAGGTGGGCAGCCTCAGTGATGGCCTCGGCCCCACGTGGATGACACCTATCTTAGCTTACATAAATGAAGGATCACTCCCAGATGAAAAGAATGAGGCGAGAAGAATAAAATACAAGGCATCCAGCTACGTGATGTATGATGGGTTCCTATACAAAAGAGGGTTCAGTGTGCCCCTCCTCAAGTGCAAAGATGGGGATGAACACAATTATATCCTAAGGGAAGTACACGAAGGCATTTGTGGCAATCACTCGGGGGGTAGCTCTCTAGCTCAGAAAATCCTCCGTCAAGGTTACTATTGGCCAACGCTAAAAAAGATGCCTTTGAATTCTCTCGAGCCTGTGATAAGTGCTAGTAATATGCCAATTATTATAACATCCCTGTGGCTCCTCTCACATCCCTCATAAGCCCTTGGTCCTTCGCTATTTAGGGAATTGATCTAATTAGAGAACTCCTTAAGGCCAAGGGAGGTGTCAAGTATGCGGTTGTTACGGTAGATTACTTCATTAAGTGGGCAGAGGCCGAGCCTCTGGCCACTATCACGGAAAAAAAAGCTCAAGGAATTTGTGCACAGGACCATTGTGTTCCGCTATGGCATTCCTCATAAGTTAATATCTGATAATGGGAAACAGTTTGATAGCAAGGAAATGCGGTAATTTTGTGAGCATTTGGGAATTCAGAAGTGTTTTAATGCAGTTTGCCACCCCCAAAGTAATTGGCAGACAGAGGCTGTTAATAAAATCATTAAGCACACCTTGAAGGCAAAGTAGGAAGAGAAGAAAGGGACATGGCCAGAGGAGCTCGCACAGGTCCTGTGGTCTTACAACACGACCCCCCAAACTATAACTGGAGAAACCCCTTTTTCTTTGGTGTATGGATGTGAAGCTATGGTGCCCGTTGAAGTAGGGGCAGGATCTTTTCAGAGGGACAACTATGGCTCAGAGGAAAATGAGGTCAACCATCAGCTCTATTTGGACATGATCGAAGAAACTCGGGAATATGCTCAGATCAGGATAGCAGCATACCAGCAGAGGACAGCAGGGCACTACAACAGTAAGGTTCGAGCCCGGACTTTTAAGGTGGGAGATTTTGTTCTGCGCCGGTTGATGCCAAACACCAAGGTGGCGAGCCACGGAGTCTTTGGGGAAAATTGGGAAGGCCCCTACAAGATAAAATCAGTGCTCTGGGAGGGAACCTACCACCTCAATGATATGCAAGACAAGTTGATCCCGAGAGCCTGGAACGCGGAATACCTCTGTATTTATTATCAGTAATTTTATTCTTCTCAAACATAGTATTATCTTAAAATATTCCTAAGTCTCGGGGGGTAGTGCCATATAGGTGCCTCCCTAAGACCACAAGCATATAATCCTTTCACTTTCCATTATCTATGAATGAACGATTGATATTTATTTGTGGCTTGATATTTTAACTCCTGTTAATAGATTAAAATACCCAGCAGGGGAGCCCATCCTTGGGAGCCCATGCGAGGACAAAACAGTTGTTTCATTAACGCGTTAAAATCATAAGTCAGAGCGGGCCCCGGACTGCTTTACAGCAAGTCTGTGAATCGAGCTGGGCCTCGGCCCGCTTGGAAAAATAATAAGCACAAAATGGATTAAAGATGAAGATGAAACTATGAAAGTAGAAAGAGGCGCCAACAAACCCCCTAACTGACTTAAAAGTTAGGAATGGCCGGGATACGAGCCCAAATCCCTGGCTCGCAAGGCGACATGTTCTAGAGGGTGCGGGGCGGGGAGCCCAGCCCTCTATCAAATATGGCCAGGGTCACATTATTCGAGGAGAGGATACATGAACAAGATGTGAGCCTCTGGGCCCGGCTCACTAATGCAAGTACATATGCAACACTTGTGAGTTAGCAATGATGTGAGCCGGTTTTACTTAAAAATTATCATTAATTTTACTTGATTGGACCATGATGCGAAATGATGGGATCGGCTCACTGTCAAGATGTAACACCCGCCATATGCGGCCAGGGTTATGATAGCTTTTGGTCAGTAGGGCACGTTAAGTTTACACAAAATAAAGAAAATCAGATAGGACAAGAATGACAAATGCCGGCACAAAAGACTTGACATCTTATACAAGAAAGTTATAAATAAGTTATGCCCCAAGGCAGGATATTTCAAATACATATGCAAGGCAAGTAGGGTGCCCGCTTACCCATTCAAAACTCTATCTTCAAAAATAAATTAAACTAAGGGTTGTCAGCCGCTTCCTCCTTACGGACCTGCTCAGCTGCGAGCCGGGCCTCCTCGGCAATTTGAGTGTCCCTTTCCATCTCCAGCTTCAGCTTCTCAGTGTACCTAGCTGTACCAGCGCCCAGAGCACCCCAATCAAAGTCAGGAACCTTACTGATAATGATTTTCATGAAGTTCCTAGCCCCTAGGTTCCTGGCATCAGCGAGGGCGGCCTCACGTCCCGCAGTCAAGGAAGAAACTGACCCCTCCAGCTCGAGCACCTTCTCCTCGAGGGCCTCTTTCTCCTTCTTCCATTCATCCGTGGCCAGGTCATGAGCCTCCTTCTGATCCCTTAGCACCTTCTCATGAGCAGCGGACAGATCAAGTATCTTCTGATTGTAGTTGTTCACAAGTGTGACTTTCTCCTGCCCGTGTTCGCTGACCTTGCTCTGAAGGGACTTGACCTTAGAGTCGAGCTTTATGTTGGTATGGCTGATGGATCGCATTTCTCGAGCCCTAGACAGCTGGCGATAGTACACCTAGCCACGGCCTGGGGTAGCGCATCGTTGTTGGCCTCAAGAGAAGAAGAAGTCCAATTCTTCACATCCTGGTCGCTGATGTGAGCCTGAGCGAGCCGGATAAATACGGTCACAGCCGTGTTGGCAGAAGAAGAAGTAGGGAGAGGGGCATTAGATGAAGTAGCCTTTTTTGGTTCAGGCTCACCGGTTCTTCCCTCTTTGGGACCTCGATGCCTTTTCAGCCGAGGAGAGGGCCCTCCGCTCTTGAGATGCTCAGTAAAAGTGGTCATGCGGGCTGGAGGATTAACCTGAAAGTGAGCCTCTGTGGTCACCGCCGTGGGCTGAACTGGGCCCTAGGTCGCAACTTGCTCAGCCTCTTTCATGAAGGGAATAGGGGAGATAGACATTTCTGAAAAGAAGACAATAAAACAATACATAACAAGATACAATGGATAGAGGAGATGCGAGCATATAGTAAATACAGAAAATTAAAATGCAATATAAGGTGAGATGCATGCAGAAAATATAAGCCCGATGTTCTTACCTTTTCTGGCTCTTTTCTTTGGCTTCTTCTTTTGGGGAGTCAGCCTCACTCCTTCCTTCAAAAACCCACACGCGACCATGTTTGAGGTCGTTATGAGTTTTCTGATAACCCTGTCCGCCTTGGGAAGTCCTAGAAGGATATCCGCGTTTATCTTTTCCTGTCCATTGTGAACAGTGCGAGGCGGGGTGGCTGGAGATGAATAAAAAATAATTTAATTGTTAAGAAAGAACTATTGTGAAGAAAAGGAATGCGTCCAGGGAGAACTTATCTTACATGGGTTATAATAAAAATGAGTCTGGACTCGAGGCACCTCGTGGATATAGAAGTAGAGACTCTTCCACTTCCCTGAATTGTTCGGCCCGTTGTGGATGAGGTTTTTCTTGTTGAAGCATGGCCATACAGAGATGTAGAAATACTCAAAGTCGTTTGGCGAGTGCTTCAAGTGGAGGAAATAACCCAGCTGCCTCACGGTTAGAAGAGGGACCCACATTTATGGTACATGATGTATAGTGCGAGGGTGAAGGGGTGCGAGCTGGTAGTACTCACAAACGTCCTTAATGAAAGGATGGAGGGGGGAAGAGATTCTTAGCCTTATCAAAAAGGTGGAAAAAACCATGCGAGGCACCCTGCCTCTATTCTCCCGGTTGTTGAATCTATAGCATCGCATGTGCGGAAAGGGCAAGACAACATGACCCTTGAGCTGGAACTACTCGATGTGCTCGGTGAAATGCTTCCGAGTAAGCGAGGTGAGAAGGTCGCGGTAAGCGAGCACATTTATCTCCACGGCCGTAGTACAACTCTCATCCCCATCTGGGATGATCTGCTTTCTAAAGATAACCTCACCCTCAAGTTCGGGCTGGGCAGGAGGCACGTAAGGCTCATGAGAAGCTACTGGGACATAGATATAATTGCAGATCTTAAATTGACTTGTAACATCTGCCACCTCCTCACTTTGAGGGGAATTGTAAGACCAATACGAGTCGTTTTCTTCACCCTCGAGCCCCAAGATGGGATACTCTGCGGGAATAGACTCCTTCTATTTCTTAGTGTCATAGTAGGCACTCCCCAGATCGCTGTCAATAGACTCCGAGTCGACATGAATAGGGTCGAAGTCATTGGCTGCAGCTTGCATAAGACGGGCCGCTCTCTCTTCAACCATCTCTCTCAAAATCTCCTCAGCCCGTTCTTCGTCCAAAGGAGCGGGCTCGTGGTTTAAGAGATCCTCCACCCCGAAGGAAGCTGGTATCTTGGATAGGACCATGGGCTTGTTTCTCCAATCATAAATATTCTTCTCCCTGGTGTAGTCTTCAGGGTTAATGTCAAGGTGAATATCTAGCGAGCCGGAGCCACCTGCTCGCATCGAGTTCTCAACTCTAGCAATGTTCAGGGCTCCTTGAGGGGTGATAGCAGAGCCAGGAGAAATAGGTTGGCTAAAACGACTGGAAAGGGAGGTTAGCTCGCATTGGAAGTCCTTTAAGCCTCGCTACTCAGGTGGATATTGGTTTAATGGAGACGGAGTGGCTGAATAGCGAGCCGGGCTAGCAGAGGAACGAGTCAGGCTGGCAGAGGAAAAGCGAGACAATCCGTAGGAGCGGGCTGAAGATGCACTCGACATTTTTAAAAGAAGGTGACCTAAAAAAGCATAAACAAGTATGGGATCGCACTTAAGTGTCCTCACGTCTCACACGGGGTCGCACCTAAGTGTCTATGCGGGCAGACAGGCTCGCATCATATTTCGTGATTGTATGTTGGCTTGCATCGAACAGGTGGTGTGTGCTCACGTGGTGCATATGAACAAACATGAATGGATTTGAATTATTGAAGATCAAAGGGGTACCTATAGGTGAAGTATAGGATGATCCTGATGAATCTGCTCCCGGAGAATATCGTCGCCGATAGATGGTCCTTGTGGTGATGATAGTTTTTGCCGTGGTAGATCCTTGAGCAAAATGAGCAGCAATTCGTTAGTGTTCTTGGCAAAGTGAAGAAATGAATTGAAATCCCACATATTTATAGGGGATAGGAGAGAGAAAGGACCACTAACACGTGTCACCATTTCAAGGGATGACATGAATCCCTACACCAGCTGTCCAACAGCTGTCATGAGTTTAAGATACATGAGCGTTGAAAGGCATGCGAGGCAGCAATGTGCGACCTCGTAGGCTCATACTTGCGAGGCCATAAAAAGCTAATGTTAGAAAATTCCTAGCCTCAAGATGCGGTCAGGAATTTTGGGGGTAGTTGTTATGCCCGCTTTCGGTCATGGGCCCTAAACAGGTCCCCATGAGAATATTGAATAGCTGGGCTCTCATGTGTGGGCTAGAATCGTGGATTAATGTGACTTGGGCCAGCACACGCGGGCTGGGTTCAGGTGTCCACACGCGGGCTAGGCTCAGGCGCCTAAACGCGGGCTGGGTTCAGGCCCCCACACACGAGCTGGGCTCAGGCCCCCACACACGAGCTGGGCTCATGAGCCCACACGCGAGCTGGGCTCAAGCGCCCACACGAGAGCTGGGCTCAGGTGCCCACACGCAAGATGGGCTCAGGTGCTCACACGCGGGCTGGGCCCATGAGCCCACATCTTATTAAAACGAAGGAAACATTATATTTATTAATTGAAAAGGAAGGCGGTGCGGGCTGAGGTGACCAGGTCGGCCCGCATTAAAGCACTTTGTGTGCAACATGGAAAGTGACTGATAGATGACTGAGTTGCTCGTAGATTTAGGGGCCAACACGGGATATTCCTACAATTACGGGAAGAAATACCGAGATGTCGCGAGATTGTAGGAAGCGTGTGGAGCCGGTCGAGATTTACATGATTAATCGGATGAAGGTCTGACTTTTATCATGGGCTTGGGATGCATGGGTTGAAGAACCCTAACCCTAGCCTATGTGACTTGTTCCCCAAGAACTACGAAAGGCTTGATCCCTATAAATAGGGTACGTAGGCACTTGTATGAGACATGAGTCGACACTTGATAGAGAATAACACAAACCCTATTCTTTCTTAAGGAGTCAACATACAAGCTCAGCCGCCACCATAAAACAACCTTTCTCCGCCTTCAAATACCGTCCTTGATCCTTGTTCCGACCATCAGCCTCTATAACAGTGTTATATGAAATTCTCCTTATAACAGTAAGAAAATTATGGGTTAATAGATTATGCTACTACAGTTTCAGAGGGGCAGAGATAGGTTGCATTAATGCAGTGTACCAAAACCCTCCTCCATTCCTCCTGCAAATTAAAACAGAAAGAGGAAAAAGTGAAATCTTAATTATCAGTTTAAGGAAAAAGATTATCAATTTTTCTTAAACGATTCGCTACAAAACTACCGAAACCGGCAAAGCTTTTATAAGTGGCAACAGATCAAGGAGTAGTGATACCTGCAAGCAAAAACATGTTTGGTGTCGGTAAATTTATACACAAGCATTTTCCAAAATGAGTAGTGCTAAGTTTGTAAAAAAAATTGTACATAATAACTTGGAAATTGATGTGGAGTATTTTAATTGGGTTTGTTGATTAGAATACAGGGGGTCATTCCAATTAAAACACACCAAATGTCATTATGTACAAAATTTTGTATACAATTTTGTACACCAAGAATTTTCCAAAATATAATATTCAATCATTCAGAGATTAATACTTATTCCCACACTTGAAGTGACGAGGAACCCTTCGTCCACAACCTTGAACAAGGTGTATAGCACGGCTAGCATCTATAACGACTCGTGTATTTTTGAATTATTAAATATGTAATTGTGGAAGTATTAATTAAATAAAATATGTGTCATGATTTTGGCAGCAGTATGTTAATATATACTATTTGTCTGTGATTTATTGGTATAAAGGATTGGAATGTGTAGTTAAAAATTGAGTTATATTGTTCTATTTTTTTAAAAGTGATTTTATTACAGTTTTAAATCTGTAAATATTTGGATTGTCTCTAAAATTAGTTTTATGATTTTATAATTTCAATAATTATTTTTGGGATTTTATAAAATTTAGAAATCAATATTTTATTAATTATTTAACCCTGTATGATTTTTTGATTACACTTATTTGTAAAATCTGTATTTAATTCCAGAATTCTTCAAAAATTATGAAACTCATATTTATTTAAGTTTGGAATATTCCGAGAATTTTAAAATTATTTTGAAAATTTTTGGGATTAATTTCATCCGCGCCTTGATTCGTTTAATTGTTAAAAGCGGGTATAAATTGCGTTTCATAAATTACTTTAAAATTTTGAAAACTACGTTTTTATTTACTTCGAAATATTTCTAACATTTTAAAACTATTTTGAAAATTTTCCGAGATTATTTTTGTGCAACTTGGTTCGTCAAATTGCGAATGCGGGTCGAAAATTAGGCGTGCAGGACACGTGTTGGATTTTCAGAGTGTTTACTGATTCGTGTCAATTGCTAATTGCTGATTAAAAAAAAAGAGAACAACACAACACCTAAACACACACGCAGCCCTTCCACAATCTCTCGATTTTCTCCTCTCCCTCTCTGTTCTATCTCTCCTTATTCCTCCCTCTTACTCCCCTCTGTTCCCGTTCTTTTTCCATGTGTTCTTCCGCGGCTCCACTTTCCGGTAAGTCACGCCACCGTCCAACTCCGGTTGGCTTGATTGTATATGTATGTATATGTACATGCGTATCACAGTTGGGTGCGTTGTGCTGTTGTTTTGTCTTTCTCTGTCCTTCCGGTTGTCGCTGGGATGAATTTCGGTAAGGTGACCCTGTTCCGTTTTTGGCAACGCGTGTGCGTTTGTCATTTCCTGTTGGGCTTGTTTAATCGGGCCTTACTTTTTGGGCCGACTGTCATTTGGTTCTGGATATTTTAATTTCCAAACTATTATGTATATTTTAATTTGGGAATTTCTTATATTTTTCTGCAGGAAATTAATGAGTGGATTTAGTGATATGAATATTCGTGTGGAAAATTAAATTTGTAATCAGTGGGATTCGTGTAGGATGTTCGTTATATACGAACCTTGATTGTACGATGTGGTGAATGTTCTGTCCAAAACTCAGTAACCCTAATTTCGTAAAATGACGAGTATACGTATTTTCTGAAAATGAACACTGAACCGATTTCGAGAACGTGAACCCTAATTGTTGTTTATGTTATTATAATATGAATGATTATGAGTCGGAATATGCTATCATATGGGTAGGTGGTTAGCGAGGATATGTCAAGCATAACTAAGTGTCTAAAGTATAGTATTTCGACCCTGTAGGTTCTAGTCGGGAGATCGAAAGTGAACGTTGGAATAAAGATAACCTAGTGGTCAGTCGTCGGGCTCAGTAGAGTTTCAACCGAAAAACTTGAGTGTCGAAGTCGAATCCAATGGGATCTAGTGGTTGGACGTTAAAGCCTGAGTGACAGAGTCGGCTCAGAGTTGATCAGTAATAGTTATAAAGCCCTGTAAGGCAAGTATTTCTGAACTTTTCTTCAAGATATATTACCAATGTTTTCGAACTGTTTCATAACATGTCGCTATTATTCAAAATAACTCATGTTTTATATTACAAGTGGTTGAAACTATTTAACCTCGAACCCTGATTTTCTTGATCTTGAGCCATAAGCCTTATTCTTTGTAAACCGTCCTTTGTTGATCCTTAGACACCAAACCATACAAATATGATACTACTCCCCAAATGTATAACTACCAAACACCAAACACTGGAAGAGAATTGTTTGAAAACACAGAAACTTTATACTCCAATCATTCTTTATAACATCAAAAGATCCATACCCTGAAAAATCATTAGTGGTCTAATACCTGACCCTTGTACAAACTGAATACCGTTTCTTATACATACCCTGATATACCCTTATGATATCCATGAATTTCTTCACATTTTTATTCAAGTGTTTGATCATCATTGATTATGATTTTGTTTTATTGAAGTATATTGCTTGTCATACTGAATTGTTTTAGAATTGGATAGTTTTCTAAATAAGGACCAGATTCGCGGTCAGACCAGATTCGTGGTCGATTATAGGCCAATGTGTGACTTGGATCCAGTAATTAGAGCAGTGTTGTGTGCTTTGCTCGGGGTTAGTGTGTGACTGATCAGCAGCCTAACCCTTGGTTTTAAAACTTAAAAATGAATATCCAATTCTAATGATTGTTTAACAATAAACTTGATTCTTCTGAATCATTCTATTTGAACATTGCTTAACCTCAGTTATCACTATTATGACTTGCTGAGCTAGATAGCTCACTCTTGCGATTCTTTTATATATTTTACAGTTGAAAAGAATATGGATGATAGTGAAATTCCTCAGTCCAAAGTGCGGGCTAAGTTTCCTGTTGAGTTGGATCGAGCTAGCAGAAGCTTCATGCGGTAGAGAGATAGTCAGATTGTAAGAATAATTTTATTATCAGTTGTAAGTTAAATTAGTGGGGATTTGGTACGTTGTAATAATAGTTAAGGTTGTGGCTTGTTTTCATACTTTAACCTGTTGCGGTCCGTGGTTTTGCGAAGCAGGGTCATTGTAAATAATATTTCTTATACAGGTTTATATGTTCTGTATGTGTTGTGGACCCCAAACTTCTGACCCGGGTTTGGAGGGTGCCACAGGTTGGTATCAGAGCTACAAGTTATAAGTCACTGAAATAAACCTAGAATGTAGGGATTGGGTAGAGGGTTAGGATTGGGAATAGGAAATAGAAAGATAAGACGTTGTGAGGTTGAGTGCGATTGTATAGTAGGTCTCTGGCACGGTTCGTGTTGCGATTCGGGATTCTTAACTTGCGACGTGATTTTCAGACAACGGCAATGGCAGATCCCGATTCACCTATATCATCTGATCGTTTGGAGCCTTCCGTTCGAGGATCGTCATCTTTTCTCAGATTTAATTTGCATCTTGTTCTTCAATCAGTACTAATGATATTACCTTCTGTTATAACAGCCGCACCTCTTCAAGCTATTCTACGCTATTTTACCACCTCTTGATATGAAACGACCTATTTAGGAACCTCCATCTGTTTATTCTTGTTTTACTGGACATTCGGCTGTGAGTGTATCTCTTCAGTTTACCCTACATCATGTTCTATGTCCTCAGTTTAAAACCTATCTTATGGAGCAACAGTATTTACGAGGATGGATTCAATAGCTACAGTAAATGGTTAATGCATGAGATATTGATAAAGGTGAGAAGGAGTTTAGAGAGAAGATTCAAGTGTTCCGGAGGATAGCTGTTGTCAGGATAAAAGAAGCTATTAGTAAGTAGACCACCCATGACTGAGCTAGAGGAATGGATTAGATAAGTACTGAAAAGAGAGAGCTAGAGGAGATTATGGATTTGGCGTTTTTCTTGAAGTTAGATAGTGGTGTTATGACAATATGATATATTTATAGTAATAAGGTGATATGGCATTAGCCGACTTGTTGACTATTGGATAGTCTGTTTCACTTAACGATTGCAAAGTTGATAACGGGAGTATTACCAGTATGGAAGCCTTGATGTGAAGCTACGAAAAAGATAGCATGCAACGACAACTGAAGTTTTCATCGATTAAGGAAGGCAAATGGACCCAATAAAGAAGAGAGGGTAGATTAAAGTAAATGAATCTTTATGTGATCGTTTCTTTAATTTGGTACCTTGTTATAAGAAGGAAGGACAACCACCAACTCATATAGTAAGGACAACCAGGTTTCTGATTTTCAAAATTTTTAAACAAGTTTTCGAAAAGATTATTCCTTACAAAATTTCTAAAAGCCTTTTTGAATAAAATAAGTTTTAAACACTGGTTGTCAAGTTACTACTTGAGTTCCTTGTTTGTAAAAAGACCCGGATTACCTGGAAGGATATTTATTTTAGACTTGGTATTGTTAATTCAGAGAATAAAGTGATCCGTGATTATGAAGAAGTTGATTATTCCTAACGGTAAGATGCAAATATTGTTGATAAGGTTAATAACAGAATCCGCGTACGGAGTAATTATTCATCCCGTTGCAGAGACCATTAAAGTTTAAAGAATTCATTGATTTAAAAGAAGTCTGAGCGTGATCGAAGAAGATTGAGAAGATTTCCAAACTATTCTAAAAGAAGAATATTATTAACAAAAGGATCGTTATATTGAATGATTCGTGGTTATTCTAAATTAAAAAGAGAAAACTCAAAGTTATCTGGTAGGAACGCCAGTATTATACGTGTAGGTGCGATGTTAAAGATGCAAGACGTGACAAGTAGGAATTTACCATAATACTTAATTTGCGAAGGCATTTCAACGTACTTTCTAAAATTATTATATGGAACAATGGGAATATGATTGAACAAGCTCAAAAGAGGAATACACGTGAAATGTGGATGGTGACCAATGGTGTCGTTGTTAGGAATATATGTACATTAGTTTGATGATATGTTTAACAAAACACTTAAGTAGAAATTCAGTGTCTATAGCCTCAACGGATAAGACCACTTTGGCTATCCGTTGATGGTGTAGCTTTACTTAGAAATAAGTCTAGTGTTGTAGCATATTTCAGTCTCTGTATTTAAGATGTAATTCTTAGAAGTTGAGAGAAACTATGAGTCATGTTGACTACTAGAAGATATGCAGATAGGAAGGCCAATTGTAAATATTTCATGCCTTGTAATTTTGTATAAATGAAGTGGTATCAACGGATGACTTAAAGACCTTCAACGGATGAGAAGCTAAGCTTCAACGGGTGTCTCTAAAGCTTCAACGGATAACATCCTTCAACGGATGAGTGCATCAACGGATGAAAGCTTCAACGGATGTTCTGTTGATTAACCGTTGATAAGTGGTAGTTGTACCTACAAACAGAGGCACGTGGGTGAACAGAGATAACTGAAATGTGGCAGCCTAATTTCAGGAACATCAGAAAAAGCAGCCGTTCTACTCTAGTATAAAGAGACATTAAGTCAACAAAGTACTGGAGTGAACTGGAGAAGAAACAAGTGGAGATCTTACTTTATTATTTTATATATCCTTGTCTTCACTTGTAAACTTGGTAATATATAAACCAAGTAGTAGCTAGTAATTAGAAGAGAATTTTTCCAGAGCTGTTTAGAAAAATCTTGAGAGAAAAATTATCTAGTTTGTACTAGGATGCAGCTGTGATCAAATTCTTAGATCACAGAATTTCTGAAATACCATCTCTGGTGGAACAACAAATCCACCAGAAAAGTTTTTTAAAGGTTTATTGTGATCTTTACATTTGTGTTTGAATATATATATGTCTGCATCAGCTTAAAGCAATTCACACACTTGTTCATCTTGAATACACAGTCTTTATAAACTGCTCAAAACTTGAAAAAGTTTTGAGATTTACATTCAACCCCCCTTCTGTAAATCTCATTGTTAGTTCTCTAGAAATAACAATTGGTATCAGAGCAGGCTCTTGACAAACAAAGAGTTTAAAGATCTTGGAATCTAACAAAGATGAGTAAGAAGGATATTGGAGTAAAAATCCCAGTTCTTGACAGAGACAGTTATCACCACTGGAAGGTGAAAATGCACCTTCATCTACTCTCCCAAGATGAAGGTTATGTAAACTGTATTGAGAATGGTCCTCACATTCCCCACAAAGTAGCCACAGTTGCTACGGCCACAATTGTTGTTGGTCAATCCATTCCAAAACCTAGAGCAGAATGGACAATGGAAGACACAGAAGAAGTCCACAAGGATAAGAAGGCTATGAACATTTTGTTTAATGGTCTTGATAAGGATATGTTTGATAATGTGATAAATTGCTCAACTGCCAAAGAGGTTTGGGACACAGTTCAGCTGCTGTGTGAAGGTACAGAACAAGTAAAAGAGAACAAGATGCAGCTTCTCATTCAACAGTATGAGTATTTTCATTTTGAAGAAAATGAATCTTTAAATGACACATTTAACAGATTCCAAAAGCTGTTGAATGGATTGAAGCTGTATGGTAGAGTGTACCAGGTGAAGGATTCAAATCTTAAATTCTTAAGATCCTTGCCAAAGGAATGGAAACCCATGACTGTCTCCTTAAGAAACTCTCAGGATTATAAGGACTTCACTCTTGAAAGATTATATGGAATCTTGAAGACTTATGAACTAGAGTTGGAACAGGATGAGGTATTGGAGAAGGGGAGAAAGAAAGGAAGTTCAGTTGCATTGGTAGCTGAAAATGAGAGGGAATGCAGACAAGAAACTGTGAGATCTACATCAAACTCCAAAGATGGTACAAGATATCAGGAATCAAGCAAAGGAAAAGAGCAAGTTGCTGAGAATGAAGACAACTCCAGTCAAGATGACTCTGATAGTGTTGATGAGCATCTTGCATTTCTGTCCAGGAGATTTGAAAAGATGAAGTTTAAGAAAAACACAACAGCCACTAAACCTCATAAGAACATGGTGGACAAATCAAAGTTCAAGTGTTTCAATTGTGGTATAAGTGGACACTTTGCAAGTGAGTGCAGAAAGCCAACTTCTGAAAAGAAGAAATTTGACCAAGTAGATTACAAGAAGAAATA
The DNA here is from genome assembly GCF_009905375.1 of Apium graveolens. NCBI lineage: Eukaryota > Viridiplantae > Streptophyta > Magnoliopsida > Apiales > Apiaceae > Apium > Apium graveolens. The sequence goes on from NC_133657.1 coordinate 87,998,658, forward strand.
TTTTGATCTGCTCAAGCAAAAGGAAAGGGCTTTCATTACTCAAGAAAAAGATTGGGCAGCTGATGGAGAGGAAGAGAATGAAGATGTGGAGTATGTCAACTTAGCTCTCATGGCTGATTCTGAGGAAAATGAAGTTAGTTCATCAAGCAATCAGGTAACAACTCAGGTAATCACTACTGATGTAACACAACTTACTAAAGAAGAGTGCAATGATGCTTTTAATGACATGTCTACTGAATTGTATCATTTGCGTGTGTCTCTTAAATCTCTTGCTAAAGAAAATAGTAGGATTAAAGAGAACAATCTGTTTTTAAGTAATAGAAATGCTATGTTAGAAGATAAGTTGATTGACCTAGAGAAAACCAAGCTGCATTGTATATCTGTTGAGAATGAACTAGCTGAATCTATTAAGAAAGTAGAAATACTTTCTAATCAATTAAAGAGAGAGCAAGAGGTGATTAAAGCCTGGAAAACATCTAGGGATGTTAGTGCTCAAATTGCCAAGGTCCAAGGAATTGAATCATTCTGTGAAACTGCCTGGGATAAAAACAAAAAGAAACTGGAATTAATTGATGGGCTGTCAACGGATGTGGAATCAACGGATGATGAAGGTTATCCGTTGAAGGAAGAAAATGAGCATCCGTTGAAGGTTCCTCAATTAAAACAGGCAGATGTTTCTAATAGTGAAAATCTAAAGAAACTCAACAAAAAGTTTGGTTCAACTTCCAAGAACTTTGTTAAAGAAGAAGCAAGCACATCCAAAGATGTCAGTAAGGTGAATATAGGGCACATGACCTTAGAACAGTTAAATAATAGGCTCAAAATGGTTGAGGATAAAAAGGAAACTAAAAGAAAATCTAACAGAAATGGGAAGGTAGGTGTTAACAAACATAACAATTACACACCTGATAGGTATGCTCCTAGAAAAAGCTGTGTGCATTGTAGTAGTGTTAATCATCTATCTGCTAATTGCAAATCTATTAAGAAAACCCCCATAACTGTACCCTCTTCCATGCCTAACATGTCTGCATCATCTCTACATGCTATGCCTACTATGTCTCAACAGAATCCTTATGCACATTTTGCAAACATGCCATATTTTAACAATCCTTATCTTGCTGCATTTAGTATGCCTCAAATGCCATACAATATGCCTATGTGGAATAACATGTATGCACAATCCATGCCTTATCAAATTCCAAATGTGCTAAATGATTCTGTGACTAACCCTACACCTCAACCAACTACATCCAAGACCAAGGTTGACTCAAAGTTACCTAAGTCTAGAGATGCAGGAGGAATGAAGTCTAGGAGAAAGGCTAACAAGAATGGACCCAAGGAAACTTGGGTACCAAAATCAAATTGATTGATTTTATGGTGTGCAGGGAAATAGAAGAAATCTATGGTACTTGGACAGTGGCTGTTCAAGACACATGACAGGAGATTTCTCCCTGCTCACAGAGTTTAAGGAAAGAGCTGGCCCTAGCATAATCTTTGGAGATGACAGCAAAGGGTTTACTATGGGATATGGCTTGATTTCAACAAGGAATGTCATTATTGATGAAGTTGCATTAGTTGATGGTCTCAAACATAACTTACTGAGCATCAGTCAACTATGTGATAAAGGGAATACAGTTTCCTTCAATTCTGAAGCCTGTGTTGTCACTAGTAAGAAAGACAACAAAGTGGTTCTAACTGGAGTTAGAAAAGGAAATGTGTACTTAGCTGACTTCAACTCTGCAAATGCAGAATCTATTACTTGTCTCTTCAGCAAAGCAAGTTCAGTTGAGAGTTGGCTATGGCACAAGAAGCTATCCCATTTGAATTTCAAGACAATGAATGATCTAGTCAAAAAGGACCTAGTAAGAGGAATTCCTCTTGTTGAATTCTCAAGGGATGGTTTGTGTGATGCTTGTCAGAAAGGCAAACAAAGGAAAGCATCATTCAAAAAGAAGCTTGAAACAACAATTGATGAACCATTACAGCTGCTACAAATGGATTTGTTTGGACCAGTCAATGTATTGTCAATTGCAAGAAAAAGATATTGCTTAGTGATTGTAGATGATTTCTCAAAGTTTTCATGGGTCTATTTTCTTGGATCAAAGAATGAAGCAAGTGAAATCATTATCAATCACATCAGGCAAGTCAATAATCATCCTGACCTGAAGGTTAGGAATATCAGGAGTGACAATGGAACTGAGTTCAAGAATTTATCAATGAGGCTGTTCTGTGAAGAAAATGGAATCATGCATGAGTTCTCAGCTCCAAGAACACCTCAGCAAAATGGGGTAGTTGAAAGAAAGAACAGATCTTTAATTGAGGCTGCCAGAACAATGCTTGAAGAATCAAAGTTACCAACATATTTCTGGGCTGAAGCTGTTAATTGTGCCTGTTTCACTCAAAATATCTCTTTGATCAATCAAGCTAAAGGCATGACTCCTTATCAGTTGTTCAAGAGAAGAAAACCAACTCTAAACTTTCTTCATGTCTTTGGATGTAAATGCTTTATACTAAGGAATCAATCTGACCATAAAGGGAAGTTTGATGCAAAGGCTGATGAAGGGATATTTGTTGGTTATTCAGCTGGAAAATCTTATAGGGTCTACAATCTAAGAACCAACATTGTTATGGAATCTGTGCATGTTGTGTTTGATGATAAAAAGATTGATGGACTAACAGATGAGGGATAATATAAGAGACTCAAATTTGACAACATTGAGATATATTGTGATGATAGTGAAGAGGAGACTGATGGAGATAACACTTCAAAAGGGATTCAAAACATGCCCTTGGATAATGCACAGAATTCTGCATCCGTTGATAGAGGCAATGCAGTATCCGTTGAAAGACATGGTGTATCATCCGTTGAAGTACTAAATGAAGCATCCGTTGATCATAGTTTATCAACGGATAATCAATTTACATCATCAGTTGATAGAACTCCAAGTTCCCTGCAAAGGACCAACAACTCAGGGGAAGTTTCAACTAGTCAACACTCTGTCTCACATCATGACAATACTGAGGACACCTCATCTAGAGCACATCTTCCACTTCAAAGGAAATGGACCAAGAATCATCCCTTTGAACTGATCATTGGTGATGCATCATCTAAAGTGCAAACAAGAAGAGCTACTCAAGATGAATGTCTGTATAGTAGTTTTCTATCTCAGGAGGAACCTAAGAAAGTGGAAGAAGCCTTATTGGATCCAGATTGGATATTAGCTATGCAGGAAGAGCTAAACCAATTTGAGAGAAACCAAGTTTGGAAGCTGGTACCCAAACCAAAGAACAAGAGTCCTATTGACACAAAATGGGTATTCAGAAACAAGATGGATGAAAATGGCATTATCATAAGGAATAAAGCCAGATTGGTTGCTAAAGGCTATTCTCAGCAAGAGGGAATAGATTTTGATGAGACATATGCTCCTGTTGCAAGACTTGAAGCCATCAGAATTTTTCTAGCCTATGCAGCTCATGCCAATTTCAAAGTCTATCAAATGGATGTCAAGAGTGCATTTCTAAATGGGAAATTAGAGGAAGAAGTCTATGTAAGTCAACCTCCAGGATTTGAAGATCCAAATTTTCCAGACTATGTATATTATCTGTTGAAAGCACTCTATGGACTGAAGCAAGCACCTAGAGCCTGGTATGAAACCTTATCAAAATTTCTTTTGGAGAATCACTTCACTAGAGGTACTGTTGATAAAACTCTCTTCTTTAGGAATGTTAATGGCTCTAGTATACTTGTTCAAATTTATGTAGACGACATAATATTTGGTTCTAAAGATGATAAACTTTGTAAAAAGTTTGCTAAGCTAATGCAAAGTAATTATGAAATGAGCCTTATGGGAGAACTAACCTATTTTCTTGGTTTACAAATTAAACAAGTTAGTAATGGAATTTTCATTAGTCAAACTAAATATATTCATGATCTTTTAAAGAAGTTTGACTTAATGGAATGTTCATCTGCAAAAACTCCCATGGCCACTGCCACCAAACTTGAATTAAATAAGACTGAAAGGTCTGTGGACATTACAAGTTATAGAGGCATGGTTGGTTCACTTTTATATTTAACTGCTAGCA